>NC_138296.1:93360000-93655000 GCF_965601325.2 Salmo salar | reverse complement strand
ACTGGGTTTGGAGCAGCGTGGTTGGCTATGGCTCACGGCTCTGACAGCAATGACTCCAGTTACACTAAGTCTCCTTCGCCAGCGGGCAGCAGGCGGGTAAGGACAACTTTTTTACTATTTATTACATTCTCTCTCTTTGTAGCATTTATTTAGTTATGAAGTGTTATCATTGGGATGTGGGGCATTATAATCACGTTTTCACTAACATATTGTCGAGGAGTAATCATCACAATCGTACTCTATCATATGCTCTGTATTGGGGTTATCACTCGTCTTGTCTTTACTCACTTTCAACTCTCATCTCTCAATGGCTTGTTAAATGACATGCTTTGGTGGGTCTGGATGTTCATTTACGACTGGGCGTCCAGGACGTCTTTCTTCCGTAGTATTTTGCTTTAGATTGAAATGTAGAATCACCTAGCAATGTAGAATCATGCTGAAATGTAGAATTGTGCATGACAACAATGAGGAGTTTCCTTGACGACAGTTGTTTGTAAATTCAGGTGTGTTGTGGGAATCAAGGCCGTTCTATGAAGGGATGAGCTGATAGACTTAACATTGCAATATTGCACCAGCGGGGAAGGGTTGAGTTGGGTTGGGGTTGGGGTGGGTCGGGTTGGTCTCAGATCACGCCTTGTTTCATGTCCTGAATACTTCAGTTCTCATGGTATCAGAATAACTCAGCTATGTAGAAATGCTGCATCAGTCAAATCATGCACCAAAGAGATGTCTCATCCTAGAACGGTCTGAACATTGTTATGCATGGTTATACATTTTCAATCTACAATATCTACTGTATACTAGAATGAACCCTAATACTCCACCCATTAGTGTAAGTTAGTTAGGGTGAGCAACAGTTAGCGTCCTGTCAGCAAGATGACTTCCCTGTGTCTCTCCCCAGGGCTCCTCAGACAACATAAAGAAGGTCATGAGAAGAGAGAAGAACCGTATCGCTGCCCAGAAGAGCAGAATGAGACAGACTCAGAAGGCAGACAGTCTACACCTGGTGAGGATGACTACCCACAAAGCAACACACTGAGGCGTGCACCATGTCTGGCTATGAGTTAGGATGACCACCAGGCCAAATGTGTGGCACCATATCCAAGTACGACTAGACTTGTCAATCTAGCAGTGAATCAGTTGTGGCCTGAATTAAATAAATGCACAGTCCACACATGCAGTGTTCCCAAAACCTGGGCAGGTCACCCCAAAACCCGATTTATATCCTCTATAAGTCTAGCCTGGTCCCAGATCAGTTGTCTCCTTCTATAGCCTGGTCCCACATTAGTTGTCTCCATCTATAGCCTGGTCCCAGATCTGTTGTCTCCTTCTGTAGCCTGGTCCCAGATCTGTTGTCTCCTATAGCCTGGTCCCAGATCTGTTGTCTACTTCTATAGCCTGGTCCCAGATCTGTTGTCTCCTATAGCCTGGTCCCAGATCTGTTGTCTCCTTCTGTAGACTGGTCCCAGATCTGTTGTCTCCTATAGCCTGGTCCTAGATCTGTTGTCTACTTCTATAGCCTGGTCCTAGATCTGTTGTCTACTTCTATAGCCTGGTCCCAGATCTGTTGTCTCCTATAGCCTGGTCCCAGATCTGTTGTCTCCTTCTGTAGCCTGGTCCCAGATCTGTTGTCTCCTTCTGTAGCCTGGTCCCAGATCAGTTGTCTCCTATAGCCTGGTCCCAGATCAGTTGTCTCCTTCTATAGCCTGGTCCCAGATCTGTTGTCTCCTTCTGTAGCCTGGTCCCAGATCTGTTGTCTCCTTCTGTAGCCTGGTCCCAGATCTGTTGTCTCCTATAGCCTGGTCCCAGATCTGTTGTCTCCTTCTGTAGCCTGGTCCCAGATCTGTTGTCTCCTTCTGTAGCCTGGTCCCAGATCAGTTGTCTCCTATAGCCTGGTCCCAGATATGTTGTCTCCTATAGACTGGTCCCAGATCTGTTTGTGCTCTTGCCAACTCCATTGCTCATTGTCAAGCCAAGCAAGGAGAGGGCGTGATAGCACAAACAGACTGGCACTCAGGCTACCACAAGTCAGTAACAGACTGGTTATGTAGTTATCAGACACCCAGACTGATTATTGATTTATTAGGCCGGGGGAACTCAGCAAAGCTTTATTTTCAAGTCCTTCAAATCTCAGGGACCATTTCCCCAGTGAACCACTATGATAAGGTTATAAAGGAAAAGCTGTGTTGTTGGAAATCTGTGTTGGTCGGTGTTAGATGGTGTTGGTCAGTGTTGGTCTGTGTTAGTTGGTGTTGGTCTGTGTTGGTCAGTGTTGGTCTGTGTTGGTCTGTGTTGGTCAGTGTTGGTCAGTGTTGGTCAGTGTTGGTCTGTGTTGGTCTGTGTTGGTTGGTGTTGGTCTGTGTTGGTCTGTGTTGGTCAGTGTTGGTCTGTGTTGGTCAGTGTTGGTCTGTGTTGGTCTGTGTTAGTTGGTGTTGGTCAGTGTTGGTCTGTGTTGGTCAGTGTTGGTCTGTGTTGGTCTGTGTTGGTTGATGTTAGTTGGTGTTGGTCAGTGTTGGTCTGTGTTGATCTGTGTTGATCTGTGTTGGTCTGTGTTGGTCTGTGTTGGTCAGTGTTGGTCTGTGTTGGTCTGTGTTGGTCTGTGTTAGTTGGTGTTGGTCAGTGTTGGTCTGTGTTGGTCAGTGTTGGTCTGTGTTGGTCTGTGTTGGTTGATGTTGATCTGTGTTGATCTGTGTTGGTTGGTGTTGGTCTGTGTTGGTTGGTGTTGATCTGTGTTGATCTGTGTTGGTCTGTGTTGGTCAGTGTTGGTCTGTGTTGGTTGGTGTTGGTCTGTGTTGGTCTGTGTTGGTTGATGTTGATCTGTGTTGGTCTGTGTTGGTTGGTGTTGATCTGTGTTGGTCTGTGTTGGTCTGTGTTGGTTGGTGTTGGTCAGTGTTGGTTGGTGTTGGTCAGTGTTGGTCTGTGTTGGTTGGTGTTGGTCTGTGTTGGTCTGTGTTGGTCTGTGTTGGTCAGTGTTGGTCAGTGTTGGTCAGTGTTGGTTGGTGTTGGTTGGTGTTGGTCTGTGTTGGTCTGTGTTGGTCAGTGTTGGTCTGTGTTGGTCAGTGTTGGTCTGTGTTGGTCTGTGTTGGTTGGTGTTGGTCTGTGTTGGTCTGTGTTGGTCTGTGTTGGTCAGTGTTGGTCAGTGTTGGTCTGTGTTGGTCTGTGTTGGTTGGTGTTGGTTGGTGTTGGTCAGTGTTGGTTGGTGTTGGTCAGTGTTGGTCAGTGTTGGTCTGTGTTGGTTGGTGTTGGTTGGTGTTGGTCAGTGTTGGTTGGTGTTGGTCAGTGTTGGTCAGTGTTGGTCTGTGTTGGTTGGTGTTGGTCAGTGTTGGTCTGTGTTGGTTGATGTTGGTCAGTGTTGGTCTGTGTTGGTCTGTGTTGGTCTGTGTTGGTCAGTGTTGGTCAGTGTTGGTCAGTGTTGGTCTGTGTTGGTCAGTGTTGGTCTGTGTTGGTCAGTGTTGGTCTGTGTTGGTCTGTGTTGGTCTGTGTTGGTCTGTGTTGGTTGGTGTTGTTCTGTGTTGGTCTGTGTTGGTCTGTGTTGGTTGGTGTTGGTCAGTGTTGGTCTGTGTTGGTCTGTGTTGGTTGGTGTTGGTCAGTGTTGGTCTGTGTTGGTCTGTGTTGGTTGGTGTTGGTCAGTGTTGGTCTGTGTTGGTCTGTGTTGGTTGGTGTTGGTCAGTGTTGGTCTGTGTTGGTCTGTGTTGGTTGGTGTTGGTCAGTGTTGGTCAGTGTTGGTCTGTACGAGATGATATTGACAAAGCGCTGATGGACCATGTGGTGATGTGTCATCATGGCTTCTGTTGGGTTCATCACTTAGGGTTCATCCCAAATGGCGCCATATTCCCTATATGGTGCACTACTTCTGATTGTGTTACCTATGAGCCCTGGTGCACTAAATAGAGAATAGGGTGCATTTGGGATACAAACGTGGCCATATCTCTGCCTGTGTGTGTTTATTGCGGTACTGAGTATTCATTATCACACGTGGGCGTCAGAAACCCACTGACCAGCACTAATGATTATTACACTGAATGTTAATATCAGTTGGTAATAAATGGCACCCTATTCCCCATGTAGTGCACTACTTTTGACCAGGGTTCTAGTGCAAAGTAGTGCACTTCATAGAGGAATACTGTGTTATTTGGGATGCACATTAGCAGCAGTAATACAGCAGGTTATACAGCACGTGACTGGAGGTATTTCAGGTAATAGTCAAAGTGAAAAGCACACAATCACTTTCATTTCAACGTCTCTTTCTGTTCATTGACTGGCTAGCTTTTAGTCATTGACTTTCACTTCTGTCGCTTGGCAGAGTATAGTAAATTACACCTATTTCCGTTTGTAGAAGCTACAAATACATTTAGTCTTAGCGGTTAGTGTTGCTGAAGAGAGTAGAGTTTATCAATGGGATTACTATGCGTTTCTGAAGAGAGTAGAGTTTATCAATGGGATTACTATGCGTTTCTGAAGAGAGTAGAGTTTATCAATGGGATTACTATGCGTTTCTGAAGAGAGTAGAGTTTATCAATGGGATTACTATGCGTTTCTGAAGAGAGTAGAGTTTATCAATGGGATTACTATGCGTTTCTGAAGAGAGTAGAGTTTATCAATGGGATTACTATGCGTTTCTGAAGAGAGTAGAGTTTATCAATGGGATTACTATGCGTTTCTGAAGAGAGTAGAGTTTATCAATGGGATTACTATGCGTTTCTGAAGAGAGTAGAGTTTATCAATGGGATTACTATGCATTTCTGAAAAGAGTAGTTTATCAATGGGATACTATGTGTTTCTGCTGAGGATGCTTTCTTCATAAGGTCTATGGTGTCAAAATGAAAATCAATGTATTTAGAGCTGCTAGAAGACATCTCAAAGTCTTGAGAAAATATCTGTATTTAATAGAATGTTGGTCGGACATGGTTTTTTTTCTTCAGTTGTTTAGAAAGACAATTTTGTTAATCTACAACAATTCAACATTGTATTTTTTTCTCTGTTGTCTTTTTCTTCTGAGGTCCTCAGGTACGTTTGTAAATGTTCCATTACAGTGTGGGCCTGCACAGGGCCAGATGATCAGGCTGTCAGACATGAGCTCTGCGTGTTCGTGAGGTGATGATGGCCTTTTACACCCAGAGATGTGGGAAACAAAACAAGTTAGACAGAAAAGGTTCCACTGTGTTCCTCTAAAGGTCGAGACAGGGCCAGAGTAAGAGGAGGGAAGATAGAGAGTGTTGCGCAGTGTGGCCTTCCTGTCAGAGACAGGCCTGGGTAAACCCCAGTGCTCACGTCACTTAGGTCAACAACCCACTGACACGGGTCCTTTACCAGAAATGACAGCCATTCTCTCCCCTCCTGCCCACGGTTTACTACTAAACCTCATTTACACAGGAGAGAGTGTGAGAGCGAGAGAGAGACTACTACTCAGGAAACAGGAAACGTGTCACAGTGAGGGAAAATTCAGCTTCCTGTTTATCAAACGAGTTGAAGAAACCATAAAACCACAAAATATGCTTAGCCTAACACGCTCTGCAAGGAGGCCTGTGCTGAGCCATCTATTGGTCCATCCTCCCTAATACGCTCTGCGAGGAAGCCTGAGCTGGTGAATAAGCAGTCTCAAAGAACTAGACCAGGTGGTTTACATAGAATAATGACATAGGCTGAATCTACCAATCACCACCACAGCACCACCCACATACTGGGTTTTCACAAAGGTCATTGACTCTGAAATCTAACCAGATCTGACGATGGAACGCCTTTCTGCATAAAAAAGATGAGAAGATTATTTGTTGACAAATGAACGACAGCAGCAGGGGGGTGGTGGATTTCTTAAGAATTGTTTTTCCCATCAAAGCTGAAGTTAGAGAGACTGATGATGCCTTGGGTTTTTTTTAAACGATGGCCTGAGTTGTAACCCATGGTCGAACCATACAGGTCATTGGTATTCAGCATAGCAGGGCCACAAAACAGTTGCATTGTGTAATTTCACTGTACATAGAAGAATTTATACTGACATTTCAGTTGCGACCATTTGATTATGAGGTCATTAGCTTCATTCATTTATTTATTCAAGTTTGACTGATTCCTCTGAGTCTAGTTCCTCTGCAGGTTTCTTCCTTGCTACTGTGCTGCAGCTTGCTAATTGGGGTCTAGGCTGGGTTACTGTAAAGCAGGCTGAGTTACTGTAAAGCAGGCTGAGCTACTGTAAAGAAGGCTGGGTTACTGTAAAGAAGGCTGAGCTACTGTAAAGAAGGCTGGGTTACTGTAAAGCAGGCTGGGTTACTGTAAAGCAGGCTGAGTTACTGTAAAGCAGGCTGAGCTACTGTAAAGAAGGCTGGGTTACTGTAAAGAAGGCTGAGCTACTGTAAAGAAGGCTGGGTTACTGTAAAGCAGGCTGGGTTACTGTAAAGCAGGCTGAGTTACTGTAAAGCAGGCTGAGTTACTGTAAAGCAGGCTGAGTAACTGTAAAGCACTTTGTAATACCTAGTGATGTAAAAGGGTCTTTAAACGTACATTTCATTGACTGATTGGTTCCTGTTGCTTCAGGAGAGTGAGAACCTGGAGAAGGAGAACGCGGCTCTGAGGAAGGAGGTGAAGAAACTCAAAGAAGAGGCCAAGTATCTCTCCTCTGTCCTGACTACCCATGAGCCTCTCTGCACTGGCCTGCCCCCCCAGATGACCCCTGACCTCATCTACTCCCCCCATCATCACTCTGTCTCCCCCCACCATCACGGGAGCAATGTCTTTCACCACCAGCACAGCATCGCTGTGTCGCACTACCAGCACTGATCACCACCGACCACCAGGGGGTGCTGAAGAGGAGCTGGAGAGGTTTACTGACCTTGATAAAGTGGGTGAAGAGAGCCACTTGAACTAGCCTCGCTAAACCAGGTCAGTCTGGTTTCAAGAGGCTACACTTGAACAGGATGAAGTTAATGAATGGTTTCTTTGTTTCAACGGAACAAGCAGCACTCATGAATGGTGTCTTTGCATCAGATCAACAATTTTCTGATATTAAAAGATGACAAAGGCTTCTTTTACACAGGCAGCCAAATTCTGATCTTTTGCCCAATTATTGTCACAAGGTATGATTGGTAAAAAAATAATAATTCATGACAAAATATCAGAATTGTGTAAAGGCACATAGATGGTAATTTCAAATGTATGACTCGACCATAGAATCAATGCCTCGACTATGCCAATAGTCAACATCTACAGGACATAAAACCAGCATGATTGAATTATTTTTTATTGTACTATTGAGATTTATACAACAATGAAATTATTCCGTTTTTACGTTTCAAGTAATTTATATAGGCCTATTACAATGTTTTGATGATAGGACTGGGACGATACTAGTATCGCGATACTTGTTAGTATTGTGGCAAGGGAACAAAACAAAAAGCAGATTTAACTTCTTTAGTAAAACAGTCTTCATGTTGGAAACAAACATCATTATGTTATCATCCAGTTATTTTCCAGGCTATATCACAACATATGATACATACAGCAGGTTTAGGACCAGGCTATATCACAACATATGTTACATACAGCAGGTTTAGGACCAGGCTATATCACAACATATGTTACATACAGCAGGTTTAGGACCAGGCTATATCACAACATATGTTACATACAGCAGGTTGAGGACCAGGCTATATCACAACATATGTTACATACAGCAGGTTGAGGACCAGGCTATATCACAACATATGTTACATACAGCAGGTTTAGGACCAGGCTATATCACACAATATTTTACATACAGCAGGTTTAGGACCAGGCTATATCACAACATATGTTACATACAGCAGGTTGAGGACCAGGCTATATCACAACATATGTTACATACAGCAGGTTTAGGACCAGGCTATATCACAACATATGTTACATACAGCAGGTTGAGGACCAGGCTATATCACAACATATGTTACATACAGCAGGTTTAGGACCAGGCTATATCACAACATATGTTACATACAGCAGGTTGAGGACCAGGCTATATCACAACATATGTTACATACAGCAGGTTGAGGACCAGGCTATATCACAACATATGATACATACAGCAGGTTGAGGACCAGGCTATATCACAACATATGATACATACAGCAGGTTGAGGACCAGGCTATATCACAACATATGTTACATACAGCAGGTTGAGGACCAGGCTATATCACAACATATGTTACATACAGCAGGTTGAGGACCAGGCTATATCACAACATATGATACATACAGCAGGTTGAGGACCAGGCTATATCACAACATATGTTACATACAGCAGGTTGAGGACCAGGCTATATCACAACATATGTTACATACAGCAGGTTGAGGACCAGGCTATATCACAACATATGTTACATACAGCAGGTTGAGGACCAGGCTATATCACAACATGTGTTACATACAGCAGGTTGAGGACCAGGCTATATCACAACATATGTTACATACAGCAGGTTGAGGACCAGGCTATATCACAACATATGTTACATACAGCAGGTTGAGGACCAGGCTATATCACAACATATGTTACATACAGCAGGTTGAGGACCAGGCTATATCACAACATATGTTACATACAGCAGGTTGAGGACCAGGCTATATCACAACATGTGTTACATACAGCAGGTTGAGGACCAGGCTATATCACAACATATGTTACATACAGCAGGTTGAGGACCAGGCTATATCACAACATATATGTTACATACAGCAGGTTGAGGACCAGGCTATATCACAACATATGTTACATACAGCAGGTTGAGGACCAGGCTATATCACAACATGTGTTACATACAGCAGGTTGAGGACCAGGCTATATCACAACATATGTTACATACAGCAGGTTGAGGACCAGGCTATATCACAACATATGTTACATACAGCAGGTTGAGGACCAGGCTATATCACAACATATGATACATACAGCAGGTTGAGGACCAGGCTATATCACACAATATGTTACATACAGCAGGTTGAGGACCAGGCTATATCACAACATATGTTACATACAGCAGGTTGAGGACCAGGCTATATCACAACATATGTTACATACAGCAGGTTGAGGACCAGGCTATATCACAACATATGATACATACAGCAGGTTGAGGACCAGGCTATATCACACAATATGTTACATACAGCAGGTTTTTAAAGGAACAAAGAGTTTGGTCTGCATCGTGTTTTCCTTTTTTGCCATAGAAACAAATATTTCAATACTGGTATCATCCCAGCCTTTCGTTTTTTTTGTGTGTGTATTTCTCATGTTCAGGACTACCACTATTGCATATGACTGATTGGAGCATTGAAAAATTGCTTGGATTACTCAATGATGTGTACATTATTTTACTATTTTCTCACAAAACAGCTGCTTTTCTAGTCTGATTTGAATACATGTACATTCTGCCTAAAGTGAAACAGTTTGAAAATAACTTTGTTAACTCGAGTCTACATTCGAATCATCTTGAATTTTATTTTTTTTCTTCTATTATTTAATGGTCGCATGGTGGAGTCATGTACCTATAAATAATGAAGGGTAAGCCTTGTTAAGGTACAGTATGCATTGTATGCTCTGATATAGAGGATTATCGTATAGACTGGCACTGAGACAGGACATTCAGGGTTTAGTGTACCATCAGTAGTACTGTGCTTGTACTTTTTAAATTCATATCTTTGAATGTTGTAATTGAAAAATATATATTTTTAAATGTTGTCTTACTGTACATTTAAAAAATAAAGATAGAAACTTAGAAATTGTTTTGAAATGCAAATAGTGCATTTTTTTGGGTGGAACGCAATGTTTTCGGCAAATATCAGCTCTGCTGAGGGCAAACATGAACATTGTGATAATTCGGTGCAACTTCCAGCGTGCCTTTACTGTGAACACTGAGGCTGTATCCACTTTAAGTTACAGTTTTATTAACAGTGGCCAAGTCGGTTACTGTGGCTATAATGATCATAATGTAGGGCCTACCAGAGTGGCCTACCATCAAAAAACAATGGAGAAAATGCATCCCATAACATTTTAACATGGAAATAGCTGTTCTATCATTCAGCCTACAGTAGCTGCCAATGTGTGGTGTTCAATGTAGACCTACATTCCATGAGACTTTTGAGAAGAAAAACACATGCAGAGCTTGACATTAACCTGTTTATCCACTTGTCCCGCAGACAAGGAGGTGATTGAAAACATTGTGTTGTTTGATGCAAGAAACCACGTCACAAAATAAAATACATTATTATTCCCATATCATTATTACAGAGAATCAGACACATTATGCCACCCTCTGCCTATTGGCTACTAAGCTTATTCAAGTTTGTCTTAAAATACAACACTGCCCCTTTAAGACAAAAAAAAGCTCTTTACCTGACTTACTTTTCAAAGATGTCTAGAAATGTACACGTAATGTGCTCTTGTAGGAAGCAATCACTCTCCTATTGCTGACTATGATACATATGATATGTAACTGGGCTAATAACTTACTAACTAGCAAAGGATATGAACAAAATGTGCACACGTGGCTGCATGCAGCTCTCACTTTGACCTCAAAACAAATGCATCATAAGGCTCCAGAATTGCACAGGGGTCTAAGGCACTGCATCTCAGCGGTAGAGGCATCGCTACAGACCCTGGTTTGATCCCGGGCTGTATCACAAATGGCTGTGATCGGGAGTCCCATAGGGCGGTGCAGAATTGGCCCAGTGTTGTCCGGTTTAGGGGAGGGTTTGATCAAGGTAGGCCGTCATTGTAAAATAAGAATTTGTTCTTAACTGACTTGTCTAGTTAAATAAAGGTTAAATTAAAAATAAATAAAACAAATCTACTTATGACCACAGCTGTAAACACAATCCAGTTCAAAGTATATGACACAGATCCATAAATGGCAATAGTTTATTTGCATATAGGCCTACTGCAGCTCTGATTGGCTATGCCCAGTGGTGGAAAAAGTACCCAATTGTCATACTTGAGTAAAAATAAAGATACTGTAATAAAAATGACTCAAGTAAAAGTGAATGAAACCCAGTAAAATACTACTTGAGTAAAAATCCAAAAAGTATTTGGTTTAAAATCTACTTAAGTACCAAAAGTAAATGTCATTGTTAAAATATACTTAAGTATCAAAAGTAAAAGTATAAATTATTTCAAATTCCTTAATCAATATGGCACCATTTTCTAGTTTTTTATATATTTACCAATAGCCAGAGGCACACTCCAACACTCAGACATCATTTACAGATAGCCAAGGGAACACTCCAACACTCAGACATCATTTACAGATAGCCAAGGGAACACTCCAACACTCAGACATCATTTACAGATAGCCAAGGGAACACTCCAACACTCAGACATCGTTTACAGATAGCCAGGGGCACACTCCAACACTCAGACATCATTTACAGATAGCCAGGGGCACACTCCAACACTCAGACATCATTTACAGATAGCCAGGGGCACACTCCAACACTCAGACATCATTTACAGATAGTCAGGGGTACACTCCAACACTCAGACATCATTTACAGATAGCCAAGGGAACACTCCAACACTCAGACATCATTTACAGATAGCCAGGGGCACACTCCAACACTCAGACATCATTTACAGATAGCCAGGGGCACTGTCCAACACTCAGACATCATTTACAGATAGCCAAGGGAACACTCCAACACTCAGACATCGTTTACAGATAGCCAGGGTCACACTCCAACACTCAGACATCATTTACAGATAGCCAGGGGCACACTCCAACACTCAGACATCATTTACAGATAGCCAGGGTCACTCTCCAACACTCAGACATCATTTACAGATAGCCAAGGGAACACTCCAACACTCAGACATCATTTACAGATAGCCAAGGGAACACTCCAACACTCAGACATCATTTACAGATAGCCAGGGGAACACTCCAACACTCAGACATCATTTACAGATAGCCAAGGGAACACTCCAACACTCAGACATCATTTACAGATAGCCAAGGGAACACTCCAACACTCAGACATCATTTACAGATAGCCAGGGGCACACTCCAACACTCAGACATCATTTACAGATAGCCAGGGGAACACTCCAACACTCAGACATCATTTACAGATAGCCAGGGGCACACTCCAACACTCAGACATCATTTACAGATAGCCAGGGGCACACTCCAACACTCAGACATCATTTACAGATAGACAGGGTCACACTCCAACACTCAGACATCATTTACAAATGAGGCCAGTGTTTAGTGAGTCCGCCAGATCAGAGGTAGTAGGGATGACCAGGGATGTTCTCTTGATAAGTGTGTGAATTAGACCATTTTCCTGTCCTGCTAAGCATTCAAAATGTAATGAGTACTTTTTTGTGTCAGGGAAAATGTAAATAGTACATACATTTCTTTAGAAATGTAAGTGAAGTAAAAGTAAAATTTGTCAAAAATATAAATAGTAAAGTAAAGTACAGATACCCCCAAAAATGACTTAAGTAGTACTTTCAAGTATTTTTACTTAAGTACTTTACACCACTGCCTATGCCCCACCGGTCTAGAGTATGTGGTGAGTCATTCACAATATAATTATATTCCTATACATTCTGCTTACAACAAAATATCTTTCATGTTTCAGAATGTTGCATTGAAAGTGGCTAATATTGGCGTTTGATTCGATCACAGTTGCCACAGTAAAGGGAATCGTTGATAGTGTTAACTAACAGGGGGAAAACTCTAGAACAGTTGAACGAAGTTCAATCTCCTGCTTCTCTTTGTGGGCAGATATTTCTTCAGCACTCTGTATGGCAGTCTCGGGAGAGCTGTGCGGGCAGTCTCGGGAGAGCTGTGCGGGCAGTCTCGGGAGAGCTGTGCGGGCAGTCTCGGGAGAGCTGTGCGGGCAGTCTCGGGAGAGCTGTGCGGGCAGTCTCGGGAGAGCTGTGCGGCAGTCTCGTGGAGAGCTGTGCGGCAGTCTCGTGGGAGCTGTGCGGCATTCTCGTGGGAGCTGTGCGGCAGTCTCGGGGGAGCTGTGCGGCAGTCTCGGGGGAGCTGTGCGGCAGTCTCGGGGGAGCTGTGCGGCAGTCTCGTGGAAGCTGTGCGGCAGTCTCGGGAGAGCTGTGCGGCATTCTCGGGGGAGCTGTGCGGCAGTCTCGTGGGAGCTGTGCGGCATTCTCGAGGGAGCTGTGCGGCAGTCTCGTGGGAGCTGTGCGGCATTCTCGGGAGAGCTGTGCGGCAGTCTCGGGGGAGCTGTGCGGCAGTCTCGTGGGAGCTGTGCGGCAGTCTCGTGGGAGCTGTGCGGCATTCTCGGGGGAGCTGTGCGGCAGTCTCGGGGGAGCTGTGCGGCAGTCTCGTGGGAGCTGTGCGGCATTCTCGGGGGAGCTGTGCGGCAGTCTCGGGGGAGCTGTGCGGCAGTCTCGTGGGAGCTGTGCGGCAGTCTCGTGGGAGCTGTGCGGCAGTCTGGTGGGAGCTGTGCAGCAGTCTCGTGGGAGCTGTGCGGCAGTCTCGTGGGAGCTGTGCGGCAGTCTCGTGGGAGCTGTGCGGCAGTCTCGTGGGAGCTGTGCGGCAGTCTGGTGGGAGCTGTGCGGCAGTCTCGTGGGAGCTGTGCGGCAGTCTCGTGGGAGCTGTGCGGCAGTCTGGTGGGAGCTGTGCGGCAGTCTCGTGGGAGCTGTGCGGCAGTCTGGTGGAAGCTGTGCGGCAGTCTCGTGGGAGCTGTGCGGCAGTCTCGTGGGAGCTGTGCGGCAGTCTCGTGGGAGCTGTGCGGCAGTCTGGTGGGAGCTGTGCGGCAGTCTCGTGGGAGCTGTGCGGCATTCTCGGGGGAGCTGTGCGGCAGTCTCGGGGGAGCTGTGCGGCAGTCTCGTGGGAGCTGTGCGGCATTCTCGGGGGAGCTGTGCGGCAGTCTCGGGGGAGCTGTGCGGCAGTCTCGTGGGAGCTGTGCGGCAGTCTCGTGGGAGCTGTGCGGCAGTCTGGTGGGAGCTGTGCGGCAGTCTGGTGGGAGCTGTGCGGCAGTCTCGTGGGAGCTGTGCGGCAGTCTGGTGGGAGCTGTGCGGCAGTCTCGTGGGAGCTGTGCGGCAGTCTGGTGGAAGCTGTGCGGCAGTCTCGTGGGAGCTGTGCGGCAGTCTCGGGGCTCTAGCGCGTCTGTTAACGCATGCAAGTTTAGAGGGAACATTGAGTGGAAGCCTCATGTTTTCAGACCAATGGTTGCTTTACATTTGATGTAACATCTATTCTAATTCCAGTGCCATATTCAATGTTATTCTATTATATGCTATTCCATTCTATTCTATTCTATCCCATTCTATTCTATTCCATTCTATTCTATTCTATTCCAGCTCCATATTATATTATATTGTAATCTACTGTATTGTATTGTATTCCATTTTATCTTGGGTCAGTTGATGGTGCTTTGTGGAAATGTGTTGTGTAGCCTATGCCACCAACAGCAAAAATAGCATTTTGGCATTGACAGTAGAATAATTTTTGTCGGCAACCAAGGTCGGGATGTTTGGTTGCAAAATGTAGCTCCTCCTCCATCGTGCCCAATTTCAACACAGACGGCAGTGAGGGTTCATTGGGTCGTGGGTTGGTTTACGTGGTGACGTAAACGGGCGTTTACATTGGACGTGTTCGTTTTGCATGGCCCGGTGGCCCGTCTCAGCGGAGTTCAAACGTTTTAATAAACAAAGGTGTCAAACTCATTCCACGGAGGGCCGAGTGTCGGTGGGTTTGCGCTCTTCCCTTGTACTTGAGTGATTAAGGTCACTAATTTGTAAGGCATTCCTCACATCTGGTGGTCTTGGGCTGAAATTGAAAGTGAAAAACAAAACCTTGCAGCCCATAGGCCATCCATGGAATGACTTTGTCACGCCTGTTTTAGACCATCCAATTATTGGTCCTTAAGGGAAATCTCCACCCACCCGAGACAGCTGGCCATGCAAAACCAACTGGCCCATTGAAACTTCGCTCGACGCGCAACAGAATGACATCTCCATACATGATTTAAAACAAACGTAGGGCTACATATGTTGAGTTTGAACTGCTTGTGAAAGTAGGCTACTGTTTTGTCAACTTCAGCACAACAGGAACAGGAAAAAGTGCGCCTATGCAGGCTACTTCTAATGTAGTCTATGAGTGACTTGTCTAGATTACCCTTTGCACAGCGAATTATTTAATGGTTGTTTAGCGAACTGAAACTTCACATTTTCATTTCAGGGAATGCCTTTGCTTTAAACTACTTTATTTGCTAACGTGGTATCAAATAGAAAGTGGTGTCGGTTGTAGTTTCTGATTGGTGGACTTCGAGAGGTGGTGTAGCTGGTTTGGCTTGTTTCCCAAAACTAGAGTACTGTCCAAAGTTCTGGGAGCTGTCGCATAGTCAGGCTGGTCCGAACTCTCACTAAAATGTAAGAGAGAGGTATACGTGTCTGTATTGTATTCACCTGCCCGTCTTAATTAATACACTTCAACATGACTGGCGAAAATGAAAAACCTTCCTTGGTTTATGGCGAAATCAACGACAATCAAAATGTGTTAGATCTGGAAAAAATTACAATTTTGAAGTCTGCCGTTGACAGCGAGGACGTGCGCATGGAGCACAAGATACGACTAAACCAGACCGGCGACGATACAAACCAAACCATCAAACTATACAAGCGGCGATGGTTCATCGTGTTGCTATTCAGCTCGTATTCTCTCTGCAACTCGTTCCAATGGATCCAGTACGGAATCATCAACAACATTTTCATGAAGTTCTACGGTGTAGAGTCTTTCACTATAGATTGGATGTCTATGATATACATGTTGACTTACATTCCCTTCATATTCCCGGTCACCTGGCTACTGGATAAGAAAGGTCTCCGTATCATTGCGCTGATGGCTACAGCCATGAATTGCGCGGGGACTTGGATCAAAGTGACCAGTGTGAGACCCGACCTGTTCGCGGTCACCATGCTCGGACAGTTCTGCTGCTCCCTTGCTCAGGTGTTTATCCTCGGGATGCCGTCGAAGATCGCCTCGGTGTGGTTTGGATCGGAGGAGGTGTCCACCGCTTGTTCCATCGGGGTCTTCGGAAACCAGGTATGTTAAGTAGTCTAAGGTCCAATACATTCAAAAGTAATTGCAGATGTAGCTATTTGTTTATGTAGGTCAGTCATTTTGTACATTTTTATTTTTATATATTTTTTTTAAATGATTAGTCACTTATCGGAATGTTAAAGATTACTCCACCCATGTTCTTTTGGCCCAATTGGGAATTGCGCAATTACGCAAGACTCTCAAGCCACCGCTGGCCTATATTGGCCAGTTGGTAATCTCTCATCCTCTGCCCTCAAAGGTGAAAGGTCAATGTCATCACTGACGAGACTGAGAGAACCGTGTACAGTCTGAGTCTAGTCACAAGTTCAAGCCACCATGAATAATCTCTTATCTCTGGTCCTGAAAGGTGAACGTCACAGGTACAGATTTATTTGTCCCACTGACCAACTGACCTGGCTTGAGAGATCAATGTATAGGGTTATCTATACCATAGCATAATCACAGGACACAAGCCCTCAGGGCACCATAACAATTTCAATGGAAACCTTCTCTATTGATGGTTGAAGTGGTAAGCTAATCATTTCTGTTTACTCCTCTCGGGACAAATGACCATTTGCCAAGTAAGGTTCCTGTGTTGTTGAGGTTCTAAGTTTGGAAGTCATGCTCGCTTGCTTCATTCCGTGCTGTGTTTGAGATCCATAGGTGCTGAATAAGGGATTCTCATATCTCTTTATAACGCACGTGCGGGTACACTCAAAGTAGCACTGGAGTGAGAGAATCACCAGCTGTGTGAGGAAGACGAGACATTTTTCAGAGGACCAGTCCAAAAAAACCAAACATGGGCTTTAGAGGCAATCCATAGGCCTAACGTTCATTCTATATACAATGGTTCACCCCCTCTACTCTCTCTCATTCTATATACACAACGGTTCACCCCCTCTACTCTCTCTCATTCTATATACAACAGTTCACCCCCTCTTCTCTCTGTCTCATTCTATAAACTACGGTTCACCCCCTCCACTCTCTCTCATTCTATATACAACGGTTCACCCCCTCTACTGTCTCATTCTATATACAACGGTTCACCCCCTCTACTGTCTCATTCTATAAACTACGGTTCACCCCCTCTACTCTGTCTCATTCTATAAACTACGCTTCACCCCCTCTACTCTGTCTCATTCTATAAACTACGGTACACCCCCTCTACTGTCTCATTCTATATACAACGGTTCACCCCCTCTACTCTCTCTCATTCTATATACAACGGTTCACCCCCTCTACTCTCTCTCATTCTATATACACAACGGTTCACCCCCTCTACTGTCTCATTCTATATACAACGGTTCACCCCCTCTACTCTGTCTCATTCTATATACAACGGTTCACCCCCTCTACTCTCTCTCATTCTATATACAACAGTTCACCCCCTCTTCTCTCTGTCTCATTCTATAAACTACGGTTCACCCCCTCCACTCTCTCTCATTCTATACAACGGTTCACCCCCTCCACTCTCTCTCATTCTATACAACGGTTCACCCCCTCCACTCTCTCTCATTCTATACAACGGTTCACCCCCTCTACTGTCTCATTCTATATACAACGGTTCACCCCCTCCACTCTCTCTCATTCTATACAACGGTTTACCCCCTCTACTGTCTCATTCTATATACAACGGTTCACCCCCTTCACTCTCTCTCATTCTATACAACGGTTCACCCCCTCTACTGTCTCATTCTATAAACTACGGTTCACCCCCTCTACTCTGTCTCATTCTATAAACTACGGTTCACCCCCTCCACTCTCTCTTTCTATATACAACGGTTCACCCCCTCTACTGTCTCATTCTATATACAACGGTTCACCCCCTCTACTCTGTGTCATTCTATATACAACAGTTCACCCCCTCTTCTCTCTGTCTCATTCTATATACAACGGTTCACCCCCTCTACGCTGTCTCATTCTATAAACTACGGTTCACCCCCTCTACGCTGTCTCATTCTATAAACTACGGTTCACCCCCTCTACTGTCTCATTCTATATACAATGGTTCACCCCCTCTACTGTCTCATTCTATATACAACGGTTCACCCCCTCTACTCTGTCTCATTCTATAAACTACGGTTCACCCCCTCTACTGTCTCATTCTATATACAATGGTTCACCCCCTCTACTGTCTCATTCTATAAACTACGGTTCACCCCCTCTACTGTCTCATTCTATAAACTACGGTTCACCCCCTCTACTGTCTCATTCTATATACAATGGTTCACCCCCTCTACTGTCTCATTCTATATACAACGGTTCACCCCCTCTACTCTGTCTCATTCTATATACTGGGGAGTCGACATCTCAGCGTAACACTTCTAAAGGATCTGCATCTGAATCTACAGTAGGCCTATTTACATGTTTAAAAAACATATAACCTGACATTGTTGTTATGTTACAGGGAAGTTGACATTTCATATTTCAGCCTACAAGGCCCCATATAGAGGCTATATACAGTGCCTTCGGAAAGTATTCGTACCCCTTGACTTTTTCCGCATTGTTACGTTACAGCCTTATTCTAAAATTACTGGAGATTCGTAAAAAAAAATCTATGCACAATACCCCATTATGACAAAGCGAAAACAGTAAAAAAAAAAAAAATCACATTTCTAAAAAAACGACCTTATTTACATAAGTATTCAGGCCTTTTTGCTATGAGACTGTAAGTTGAGCTCAGGTGTTTCCTGTTTCCATTGATCATCCTTGAGATGTTTCTACCACTTAGTTGGAGTCCACCTGTGGTAAATTCAATTGATTGGACATGATTTGGAAAGGCACACCCCTGTCTATATAAGGTCCCACAGTTGACAGTGCATGTCAGAGCAAAAACCAAGCCATGAGGTCGAAGGAACTGTCCGTAGAGCTCCAAGACAGGATTGTGTCGAGGCACAGATCTGGGGAAGGGTGCCAAAAAATGTCTGCAGCATTGAAGATCCCCAAGAACACCGTGGCATCCAATCCATAATTCTTAAATGGAAGAAGTTTGGAACCACCAAGACTCTTCCTAGAGCTGGCCGCCCAGCCAAACTGAGCAATCTGGGGAGAAGGGCCTTGGTCAGGGAGGTGACCAAGAACCCGATGGTCACTCTGACAGAGCTCCAGAGTTCCTCTGTGGACATGGGAGAACCTTCCATAAGGGCAACCATCTCTGCAGCACTCCACCAATCAGGCCTTTATGGTAGGGTGGCCAGACGGAAGCCACTCCCTCCACAATCACCCGACCTCAACCCAATTGAGATGGTTTGGGATGAGTTGGACCGCAGAGTGAAGGAAAAGCAGCCAACCAGTGCTCAGCATATGTGGGAACTCCTTCAAGACTGTTGAAAAAGCATTCCTCATGAAGCTGGTTGAGAGAATGCCAAGATTATGCAAACCTGTCATCAAGGCAGAGAGGGGCTACTTTAAAGAATCTCATATAAAATATATTTTGATTTTAACACTTATGAAATCATGTAGTAACCAAATGTGTTACTTCATAGTTTTGATGTCTTCACTATTCTTATTATGAAGGAAAACCCTTGAATGAGTAGGTGTCTAAACTTTTTAGTGTGTGTTTTATATATATATATTTATATATATATATTATATATATATATATATATTACTACACAATCTGAATAACCCAGATGAGAGCATAGTACTTATTCACAGTTGCATCTCTCCTAAAGTGTACACATCAGTGTAGGCTAAGTTATTCAGCTAATATGGAAATATGCTAGGTATAGCTGGTGTTCCAGTCCACTTGCCTAACTACTGAGTTGTTGCACATTAACAGAGTTGTCTTAATTCATCACATGTTGATTTGAAACAGACTGAGTAATTTAACCTCTGACCTCTAGCTGGTGTTCATGGAGTCTTTGCATCTTCTTGGATCAGATTGTTATTTTCACAAATATTGTTTTGGCTTTTCTATCTTTTCTTATTCCTAGTTAGTTGAACTCTCTATTTTCAGGCCCACAAATTAACTTTGAGAATGGTAATTAAAGAATGAGACGGTTTTCTCTCTTATTTCACGTTATCTCGTTACCATGCAACGAGGTGTCTCCGACGTGCCGGTGCCTTCTCCAAATAAGGAAGTGTAAAAAGAAAATAACCAGCACACTGCATTCTCTTAAGTTATCATGAAGTAACTCCAACACACCGCAACAAGTAACCTCATCAAGTTCTTTCCCTAATTTAAACAAAAAAAAAAAAAATGTAAATAAAGAAGTTTACACATCCTATGAAGGCTAAGTTATTCAGCCAGTATGGAAATGTATTAACCAAATGGGGTGAATCGTTGTCTTAGTTTAGCTGAAAAACATTCCTTACCTCCAGGAGATTTTTAACGGGTGACTATCTAGCAAAAAATAAATCTACAAGGAGCACTCGGTTTCTGCGTAGATCTGATTAGGGGAGACCGGGGTTGGTTGTCACACTTTTTACTCGCCTGTGTATTTCTCAGCACCAGTATCTAACAATACTATTTTCAGTATCAGGAGAAAGACCAAAGTCTTAGGTTGAAATAGGGACCCTTTTTTTTTTATCCTCTTATTTCATTCTAACATGGAGTTATATTGGGATATAAGCCATCCAACACACTCTGTCCACTTGTGACAACGAGCTCCATCCCTTGGTTGGATATCACACAGTATGAGCGGGGTCGTCCAGTGTCAATTTTACAAGGAGTTAAAGTATTTGTTTGGGGAAAATGTAAAGCCTTTTATTTATTGAACTGTATTGTTAACATAATAAATTCAACATACAGTTGAAGTCGGAAGTTTACATACACCTTAGCCAAGTACATTTAAACTCAGTTTTTGACAATTCCTGACATTTAATTCTAGTGAAAATCCCCTGTCTTAGGTCAGTTAGGATCACCACTTTATTTTAAGAATGTGAAATGTCAGAGTAATAGAGAATTATTTCTTTCATCACATTCCCACTGGGCCAGACGTTTACATGCACTCAATTAGTATTTGGTAGCATTGCCTTTAAATTGTTTAACTTGGGTCAAATGTTTTGGGTAGCCTCTACAAGCTTCCCAGAATAAGTTGGGGGAATTCTGGCCCATTCCTCCTGACAGCTGGTGTAACTGTGTCAGGTTTGTAGGCCTCCTTGCTCACACGCCCATTTTCAGTTCTGCCCACAAATTTTCTGTAGGCTTGAGGTCAGGGCTTTGTGATGGCCACTGCAATACCTTGACGTTGTTGTCCTTAAGCCATTTTGCCGCAACTTTGTAAGTATGCTTGGGGTCATTGTCCATTTGGAAGACCAATTTGCGACGAAGCTTCCTGACTGATGTCTTGAGCTGTTGCTTCAATATATCCACATAATTTTCCTTCCTCATGATGCCATCTATTTTGTGAAGTGCACCAGTCCCTCCTGCAGCAAAGCACCCCCACAACATGATGCTTCCACCCCCGTGCTTCACGGTTGGGATGGTGTTCTTCGGCTTTCAAGCCTCCCCCTTTTTCCTCCAAACATAACGATGGTCATTATGGACAAACAGTTCTATTTTTGTTTCATCAGACCAGAGGACATTTCTCCAAAAAGTACGATCTTTGTCCCCATGTGCAGTTGCAAACCGTAGGCTGGCTTTTTATGACGGTTTTGGAGCAGTGGCTTCTTCGCCACCGAGAGGCCTTTCAGGTTATGTCGATATAGGACTCGTTTTATTGTGGATATAGATACTTTTGTACCTGTTTCCTCCAGCACCTTTAAATGGTCCTTTGCTGCTGTTCTGGGATTGATTTGCACTTTTCGCACCAAAGGACGTTCATCTGTAGGAGACACATTCTGACGGCTGCATGGTCCAATGATGTTTATACTTGCGTACTATTGTTTGTACAGATGAATGTGATACCTTCAGGTGTTTGGAAATTGCTCCCAAGGATGAACCAGACTTGTGGAGGTCTTGGCTGATTTCTTTTGATTTTTTTCCCAAGCAAAGAGGCACTGAGTTTGAATGTAAGCCTCAAATGCATCCACAGGTACAACTCCAATTGACTCAAATGATGTCAATTAGCCTATCAGAAGCTTCTACTGCCGTGACATTTATTTTCTGGAATTTTCCAAGCTGTTTAAAGGCACAGTCAACTTAGTGTATGTAAACTTCTGACCCACTGGAATTGTGATACCGTGAATAATAAGTGAAGTAATCTGTCTGTAAACAATTGTTGGAAAAATTACTTGTCATGCAGTAGATGTCCTAACTGACTTGCCAAAACTATAGTTAACAAGAAATTTGTGGAGTGGTTGAAAAAAGAGTTTTAATGACTCCAACCTAAGTGTATGTAAACTTCTGACTTCAACTGTGAACACTGAGACCCTTGGACATCAAAAGTTTGAACAATTAAACAATATTTCTATATTTGGGAATGGTCCATGGACACGTAAGGGACAGTCATTGTCGAGTGTGTTTCATTTGGTGATCTCATGAAGGACAGGAAACACAACTGTATCTCTTAAAGTGTACATTTCTCAGCTGTCAGGTTTACATCTCGATGTTGGATAAAATGAATGATTAAATATGAAACTATTTGTGACAAGATGTAATGTGATGTTGGCCTTTTAAACGAGATACTTGTTAAGGTGTAAAGTTAACTAGTCAGTGGCCACGCCCCCGTGAGGCCAGCCATTACATCAGGCGTCATGGAATTCCCCTTTTTCCACAGAGTATAAAACCCACTTCCGAACAAAATGTACATTAAGTCAGAGAACGCCGAGATTGAGTCCCCACGTTGGAATGACTACAATTCTATAGGCCGTCAGACTAGAAAACATGCAGCTGACGCTACATGTGAAATGTATAAGAACTACAACTCTATGGGCCACGGAGACCATGCAGCGTTGGCCTCACGGCAGGAAATGGTTAAACTCTGAGACTATCGATTCTGCCTCTGAACAAGGCAGTTAACCCACTGTTCCTAGGCCGTCATTGAAAATAAGAATTGTTTCTTAACTGACTTGCCTAGTTAAATAAAGGTAAATAAAAAAATAAAAAAATACAGAATAAGAGCAAATCCTAGACGTAAAATTACTAGTCTGCAGCTGGAAAGTCTAGTATGAGTATACCGCAACAGACACTATCCAGCACCGATGCGAAAGCGACAACTACGGAAGACATTGTGACTTCTGGGGAAGTTAACCAGAGCGTCTTTGATGAATTGACTCTCCAGCAGACGGACCGGCGATTCCAACAGAAGAGACAACAACATACCAGTTTAGGGACTGATCAATGTGTTGTTAGTAACCAATATCTACTGTTTTATGTATTTCTGTGGTTAGTAAATAAAAAAATAATTATGCATATTTGTATATCGCTGACTCATCATTTAGGCTAGGGTTCGTGCAGATATCCAAGGGTTTGCGACGTTCAGTTATTTTATTTTACCAGGTAGGCTAGTTGAGAACAAGTTCTCATTTACAACTGCGACCTGGCCAAGATAAAGCAATGCGACACAAACAACAACAGTTACACATGGAATAAACAAACATACAGTAAATAACTCAATAGGGAAAAAGTCTATATACAGTGTGTACAAATGAGGTAAGATAAGGGAGGTAAGGCAATAAATGGGCCATAGTGGTGAAATAATTACAATTTAGCAATTCAACACGAGTCATAGATGTGCAGAGTTGAATGTATAAGTAGAGATACTGAGGTGCAAAGGAGCAAATATATAAAATAAATAGCCCATCCCCATACTGTTATTTACAGATGGGCTATGTGCAGTGATCTGTGAGCTGCTCTGACAGCTGGTGCTTAAAGTTAGTGAGGGAAATATGAGTCTCCAGCTTCAGTGACTTTATTTTGTAAATTAAAAAAATGTTGCAATTCGTTCCAGTCATTGGCAGCAGAGAACTGGAAGGAAAGGCGGCCAAAGGAGGAATTGGCTTTGGGGGGACCAGTGAAATATACCTACTGGAGCGTGTGCTAGATCAGGCAGGGTGACCAGTGAGCTGAGATAAGGCAGGGCTTTACCGAGCAGAGACTTATAGGTGACCTGGTTTGGTGGCGAGTATGGAGCGAGGGCTAGCCAACGAAAGCAGACAGGTCGCAGTGGTGGGTGGTATATGGGGCTTTGGTGACAAAATGGATGGCACTGTGATAGACTGCATCCAATTTGCTGAGTAGAGTGTTGGAGGCTATTTTGTAAATGACATCACCGAAGTCAAGGATCGGTAGGATAGTCAGTTTTACAAGGGTATGTTTGGCAGCATGAGTGAATGATGCTTTATTGCAAAATAGGAAGCCGATTCTAGATTTAATTTTGGATTGAAGATGCTTAATGTGAGTCTGGAAGGAGAGTTTAGTCTAACCAGACAACTACAAATACCTAAGTCAGAACCTTCCAGAGTAGTGATGCTGGACGGGCGGGCAAGTTCGGGCAGCGATCGGTTGAAGAGCATGCATTTAGTTTTACTTGCAGTTGGAGGCCACGGAAGGAGAGTTGTATGGCATTGAAGCTCATCTGGTGGTTGGTTCAGTGTCCAAAGAAGGGCCAGAAGTATACAGAATGGTGTTGTCTGTCTGCATAGAGGTGGATCAGAGAATCAACAGCAGCAAGAGCGACATTATTGATGTATACAAAGAAAAGAGTCGGCCCAAGAATTGAACCCTGTGGCACCCCCATAGACTGCCAGAGGTCCGGACAACAGGCCCTCCGATTTGACACACTGAACTTTGTTTGAGAAGTAGTTGGTGAACCAGGCGAGGCAGTCATTTGCGAAACCAAGGCTGTTGAGTCTGCCGATAAGAATGTGTGATTCTATTGTAAAGTGGTTGTTCCACTGGATATTATAAGGTGAATGCACCAATTTGTAAGTCGCTCTGGATAAGAGCGTCTGCTAAATGACTTAAATGTAAATGGTGATTGACAGAGTTGAAAGCCTTGGCCAGGTCGATGAATACAGCTGCACAGTATTGTCTCTTATCGATGGAGGTTATGATATCCTTTTGGGGCGGCAGGGTAGCCTAGTGGTTAGAGCATTGGACTAGTAACTGAAAGGTTGCAAGTTCAAATCCCCGAGCTGACAAGGTACAAATCTGTCGTTCTGCCCCTGAACAGGCAGTTAACCCACTGTTCCTAGGCCATCATTGAAAATAAGAATTTGTCCTTATCTGACTTGCCTAGTTAAATAAAGGTAAAATAAAGTTTAGGACCTTGAGCGTGGCTGAGGTGCACCCATGACCAGCTCGGAAACCAGACTGCATAGCGGAGAAGGTATGGTGGGATTCGAAATGGTCGGTAATCTGTTAACTTGGCTTTCGAAGACCTTAGAAAAACAGGGTAGGATAGATATAGGTCTGTAGAAGTTTGGGTCTAGAGTGTCTCCCCCTTTGAAGAGGGGGATGACCGCGGCAGCTTTCCAGTCTTTGGGGATCTCAGACGATACGAAAGGGGTTGCAACAATTTTGGCGGATAATTTGAGGGTTGTGTAGCCCTGCTGATTTGTAGTGGTCCAGATTTTGCAGCTCTTTTAGGACATAAGCTATTTGGGTGAAGGAGAAATGGGGGAGGCTTGGGCAAGTTGCTGTGGGGGGTGCAGGGCTGTTGACCAGTGTAGGGTTGGCCAGGTGGAATGCATGACAGTGTTTCCTTGCCTCAGTGCAGTGGGCAGCTGGGAGGAGGTGCTCTTATTCTCCATGGACTTTAGTGTCCCGGAACTTTTTGGAGTTTGTGCTACAGGATGCAAATTTCTGTTTGAAAAAGCTAGGCTTTGCTTTCCTAACTGCCTGTGTATATTGGTTACGAACTTCCCTGAAAAGTTGCATATCACGGGGGCTATTTGATGCTAATGCAGTACGCCACAGGATGTTTTTATGCTGGTCAAGGGCAGTCAAGTCTGGGGTGAACCAAGGGTTATATCTGTTCTTAGTTCTAAATTCTTTGAATGGGGCATGCTTATTTAAGATGGTGAGGAAAGCATTTTTAAAGAGTAACCAGGCATCCTCTACTGACGGGATGAGGTCAATATCCTTCCAGGATACCCGGGCCAGGTCGATTAGAAATGCCTGCTCGCTGAAGTGTTTCAGGGAGCGTTTGACAGTGATGAGGGGTGGTCGTTTGACCACAGACCCATTACGAACGCAGGCAGTGATCGCTGAGATCCTGGTTGAAGACAGCAGAGGTGTATTTGGAGGACAGGTTGGTTAGGATGATATCTATAAGGGTGCCCGTGTTTACGGATTTTGTTTAACTAAGTTGTTTTTGTTGTTGAAAAGATTGATTTGTTTTTCAAACGTGTGTGTGTGTGTGTGTGTGTGTGGGAGAGAGAGAATGTTGCTTACTCAGTCGTTGTCAAATGACTGAGTTTTGGCCAACAAGTCCGGATTGGACCAAATCTGAAACATTCTTAAAGGTCTATATTTCACAATTTTGGACCACACATTATTGGTCTCCTGAGTGGCGCAGCAGTCTAAGGCACTGCATCTCAGCACAAGATGCATCACTACAGTCCCTGGTTCGAATCCAGGCTGTATCACATCCGGCCATGATTGGGAGTCCCATAGGGCGGCAGCACACAATTGGCCCAGCATTGTCCGGGTTTGGCCAGGGTAGGCCATCATTGTAAATAAGAATTTGTTCTTAATTGACTTGCCTGGTTAACTAAAGGTTAAATAAAGGTTCCATTTTAAAATAAATTAAGATGCAGTTGAGCACAGCTGAGTACAATACAGTAATGTAGTGTATTCAGTAATGTACTGTATCCTACTGTACTATACTGAATGAAACCCTACTGTACTCTGATTGCAACTGCACTGTGATACACTATTGAATTAAAATGAGCTGTACTGTACTTTTCTCTACTGTGCTCAACTGAATCAAACTGTACTGTGCTGTCCAAAAAAGTATTCTAGGTGTCTTTCCAACGTCCTTTAGCTAACTGGGTACGTTATTACAATGGATGATTGTCAGATTGTGACAACCATCCCCAACCAACCCTCCCAATGCTAACGCTAGTTAGCATTAGTTAGTAAGATGCTCGATAGCACATGGCTTGACCTAGAAACTTAAATAGGCTTGAAATAAAGCTCTCCCTTTCCTCTTTTCAATAAAAGTAATTGTTTATGGATACTCCCATCATACAACTACTTATTAAATAAATAGCAAACATATGAATATTTACTTTAACCCATGAAAAATGATAATATTCCTCTAACCTCAATGTTTTCTGATCCTGAATTGATCACATTGATGACCTCTGTTATACAGTACACTTTTCTTTTGATATGTTTTAATTTTATCTTTATTATTCTCCAAATGTATATTATTATTCTCCAAATTATATTATTATTCTCTAAATTATATATATTTTTTCATTGGTAGCACCAGAATAAGATTTGTTTTGGGGGGGGGATTGAGATGCATCCTATTTGAGTTCTAACTACTTTTGAAGCACATGCTGTGCCCTAAAAAAAATGAATATCTAATGCTGTAAATATACTGAACAAAATATAAACATCAATTTCAAAAGATTTTACTGAGTTACAGTTATATAAAGAAATCAGTCATTTGAAATAAATTAATTAGGCCCTAATCTATGGATTCCACATGACCAGGCAGGGGCACAGCCATGAGTGGGCCTGGGAGGGCATAGGCCCACCCACTTCCAAGCCCACACACTTGGGAGCCAGACCCAGACATTCAGAATGAGGTGTTTTTCCCACAAAAGGGGTTTATTACAGACCGAAATTTCATCAGCTGTCTGGGTGGCTGGTCTCAGACGACGGTCCTGGGCTTGCATGGTTACACGTGGTCTGCGGTTGTGAAGCTGGTTTGAGGTACTGCCAAATTCTCTGAAACAACATTGGAGGTATGATAAAGAAATTAACATTCAATTCTCTGGCAACAGCTCTGGTGGACATTCCTGCAGTCTGCATGCCAATTGCACGCTCCCTCAACTTGAGACATCTGTGGCATTGTTGTGTGATACAACTGCACATTTTAGTGGCCTTTTATTGTCCCCAGCACAAGGTCCACCTGATGCTAATTAGCATTTTCGAAGTCAGTAAGTAGAGCCATAAATAGATAAGTCAACTTGTCCGTGAGAGATTTACACGGTTATCAAAACGTCACGCCAGGGTGAGCCTACACAAAACACAGCCCTTATTTAAAGTGTTTCTAAAATCCCCTATGGGGAAAAAATGAATGGTGGAAAAACGATTGGAGCCATTTCCCTGTTTTGGCCGCTAGGTTTTATGGGTATTATGACTCATACTGTGCTACTCTATTGCAGCCAGCACTTGTAGGTCAAAGTAACAACTCAAATTAACACGTCCCTCAGAAAAACGAATCATAACTCAAACTGCACATCGCTAATCTATGATCATTGATCTTCTTAAGGAGATCAATCTTCCTAGTATATCCAAATGTTTGGATATACTAGTAAAGTTAACAGGCTGTTAGCTAGCTAGCCAATGAGGTAATATGCCCAAATAAAGTGTAAAAAAACAATAAATGGTTAACAACGTCGATGTGCGAGTAGTTTTAGAACTGCCCACAACATGGTTTATGGATGTAAAATGCGGTCTCGGCGATCCTCTATTGGAAGATAAAAAGTATTGCGCTGGTCATATGGGACAGATCTTTTGAGCTAGAAGCAAGCCGTTTTCACTGTAGTAATGGGCACTTCGAAACAACGGTACAGCGAGCCCTTAACATTAAAACAAGTTTTATTTTCATAGTCGCACAGTGCTCCCAAAATAAAACTCCTCCGCACTGCTAAATAATTTTGTCGTATGCCCCCTCATCCCCTCAATTAGAGCCCTGACAACACATCCAAATAAATTATAGATTTCACAATTATTTTTCTTAAATGATTGATCAACACAGAGGTACTTAAGGTACTTTTTATGTTGTATGGTCCTCCCACTGCGACTTGGTGGCAACATGCTGGTGAATGTGCACGGTGATGAGCCTGATTTCTCCTTTCCAGTAAATATCAAGGGTCTTCATTTTGTGACATGATGATCGGTGCATAGCTGCCAATTGGAAAAATAATCTTACTCTTAATCCATCTCATCCCATATAAACCTAACCTGTCCACTTTATCAGCCAACTGCAAGTGGTCTTGGATCCTTTGTATTTTAAATACCTAGTTATAGACTAGAGTTGGGTTGAATAGGTCACAGTGGCAAGAACTCTGTGTGACATAATCCGCTTCCTGAATAGAATGTGTGTTTTTACTCTTTGGACCAAGGGTCACGTTGTATGCCTTTAGTAAAAATACTCTACTCAACACTACAGGTCCCAGTGAGAGAAGTCGGTCATCGTTGTATCTAATCGGCATTGAGCTCAATCGTCTGGGGAACTCCAAGTCCACTAGTGAGTGGATATTTGATCCCCTAAACGGGTCACGGTCCCAAAGCATAAAGATGTATCATTTGATCCTATTCCACCATATAATAGACTATTTCCAATAGACTATTTACACCGTCGGCTGGGAAAGCGTCCGATGTCAGTCATTTAAAGCTATCAGCTAAAATCAATTCAAATCACATGCTTGGTAAACAACAGGTGTAGATTAACAGTGAAACGCTTACTGAAAGCTCTTCCCAACAACGCAGAGAGAAAAAGAGAAATGATAGAAAAATAGGTGTTGAAGACTAACAGTTGGTGTTGCTCAAAATGCGTACTACCACGCTTCAAGCACGTAAATTGGAGCATGAGTCCAAATCAAAGTATTCCAAACGGAGCACGGAGGGCACTTCTTGAATACTTACTCTCTGTTTGTACGCATTTTGAAGCACGCATCGATGGAAGCTTCAAAGGAAAGTATGCAAAGATATATGATGCAACCACGTAAAAAATGTACGCAACTTTTCTTGAAATCGATGTCGGCCATTTATTTGAGCTGAAGCGAGATAAAATACACTCGGACGACAGAATGAAATGTTGCCGATTTGACATCTCATTTGTTGCCTGACTACAATATCGTATCTAGATACATTAATAAATACATGCTGTGTTATTTTTGCCATGTTTACCTGCCTACGTACCATAGATCGTAAGCCCATAATAAGTCAGTAGTGCTAACTGTCTAGCTACTACAGTCGTGGCCAAAAGTTTTGAGAATTACACAAATATTAATTTTCACAAAGTCTGCTGCCTCAGTTTGTATGATGGCAATTTGCATATACTCCAGAATGTTATGAAGAGTGATCAGATGAATTGCAATTAATTGCAAAGTCCCTCTTTGCCATGCAAATGAACTGAATCCCCAAAAAACATTTCCACTGCATTTCAGCCCTGCCACAAAAGGACCAGCTGACAGCATGTCAGTGATTCTCTCGTTAACACAGGTGTGAGTGTTGACGAGAACAAGGCTGGAGATCACTCTGTCCTGCTGATTGAGTTTGAATAACAGACTGGAAGCTTCAAAAGGAGGGTGGTGCTTGGAATCATTGTTCTTCCTCTGTCAACTATGGTTACCTGCAAGGAAACATGTGCCGTTATCATTGCTTTGCACAAAAAGGGCTTCACAGGCAAGGATATTGCTGCCAGTAAGATTGCGCCTAAATCAACCATTTATTGGATCATCAAGAACTTCAAGGAGAGTGGTTCAAATGTTGTGAAGAAGGCTTCAGGGAGCCCAAGAAAGTCCAGCAAGCGCCAGGACCGTCTCCTAAAGTTGATTCAGCTGCGGGATCGGGGAACCCCCAGTACAGAGCTTGCTCAGGAATGGCAGCAGGCAGGTGTGCGTGCAGATGAGGCAAAGACTTTTGGAGGATGGCCTGGTGTCAAGAAGGGCAGCAAAGAAGCCACTTCTCTCCAGGAAAAACATCAGGGACAGACTGATATTCTGCAAAAGGTGCAGGAATTGGACTGCTGAGGACTGGGGTAAAGTCATTTTCTCTGAATCCCTTTTCTGATTGTTTGGGGCATCTGGAAAAAAGCTTGTCTGGTGAAGACAAGATGAGCGCTACCATCAGTCCTGTGTCATGCCAACAGTAAAGCATCCTGAGACCATTCATGCGTGGGGTTGCTTCTCAGCCAAGGGAGTGGGCTGACTCACAATTTTGCTTAAGAACACAGACATGAATAAAGAATGGTACCAACACATCCCCCGAGAGCAACTTCTCCCAACCATCCAGGAACAGTTTGGTGACGAACAATCCCTTTTCCAGCATGATGGAGCACCTTACCATAAGGCAAAAGTGATAACTAAGTGGCTCAGGGAACAAAACAGATTATTTTGGGTCCATGGCCAGGAAACTCCCCCGACCTTAATCCCATTGAGAACTTGTGGTCAATCGTCAAGAGGCGGGTGGACAAACAAAAACCCACAAATTCTGACAAACCCCAAGCATTGATTATGCAAGAATGGGCTGCCATCAGTCAGGATGTGGCCCAGAAGTTAATTGACAGCATGCCAGGGCAGATTGCAGAGGTCTTGAAAAAGAAGGGTCAACACTGCAAATATTGACTCTTTGCATCAACTTCATGTAATTGTCAATAAAAGCATTTGACACTTATGAAACGCTTGTAATTATACTTCAGTATTCCATACTAACATCTGACAAAAATATTTAAAGACACTGAAGCAGCAAACTTTGGAAATAAATATTTGTCATTTTCAACTTTTTTTTTTAGTTGCAAACAAAAATACAGGCCTAATATTGATTTATTTTATTTTTGGGGGCTTGCCTGTTTTGCATGTTATTTTGGCATTAATACGTGTCACATATCAATTTGGTACCTTGGGTCGAGTGTCAGCAACAACTCACAAAACCCCCGTTTCTCGACCGTGTAAATTGGGGCCATGTCTTTGCAGATGTAAGTTGCAACGGCAGCTGTTATCTCCTTCCATCTTCGTGATTCTTTGCCATATGGTGTGCCGCGGGAAAAAGCCTCTTGCAACGTCTGAGTCGGGTTTGTTTAGAGCGCTCGACTGTACTTTTTGGGGTCTCATTCGTAGACTCTCTCCGTACTGTTTTACATGATTCCTGCGTAGGTGGTAAGAGGTTAGTGGTGTTTGATTCTGCTGTCGGGACCGGCCTGCGGTATATTTTTGCAGAGGTCGGTTTTCTGGTCCGTGTCAGACTTCATACCCAAACCACATCCATGCGACCGAAGTAGCCCCTCTTCTAGGATGCCACCTTTCCAACAAGTCTGTTCACCAACTTTCTGCCCTTCTATTGCTGCCCCGGTCAACTGTAAGTGCTGTTATTGTGAAGTGGAAACGTCTACGAGCAACAACGGTTCTGCCGTGAAGTGGTAGGAAACACAAGCTCACTGAACAGGACCACCGAGTGCTGAAGCGTGTAAAAATGGTCTGTCCTTGGTTGAAACACTCACTACCGAGTTCCAAACTGCCTCTGGAAGCAAAATTAGTACAATAACTGTTCGTCGGGAGCTTCATGAAATGTGTTTTCATGACCGAGCAGCCGCACAGATCACCATGCGTTAGCTGGAGTGGTGTTAAGCTCTCTGCCATTGGACTTTGGAGCAGTGGAAATGGTTTTCTGGAGTAATGAATCACGCTTTACCATCGGTCAGTCCGATGGACGAATCTGGGTTTGTCGGATGACAGGAGAACACTACCTGCCCCAATGCATAGTGCCAACTGTAAAGTTTGGTGGAGGAGGAATAATGGTCTGGGGCTGTTTTTCATGGTTCGGGCCCCTTAGGTCCAGTGATGGGAAATCTTAATGCTACATTATACAATGACATTCTAGATGATTCTGTGCTTCCAACTTTGTGGCAACAGTTTAGGGAAGGCCCTTTACTGTTTCAGCATGACAACACCCCTGTGTACAAAGTGAGGTCCATACAGAAATGGTTTGTCGAGATCGGTGTAGAAGAACTTGACTGGCCTGGACAGAGCCCTGACCTCAACTCCATCGAACACCATTTGGGATGAATTGGAACGCAGACTGCGAGCCAGGTCTAATCGCTCAACATGTACAGTATGTGTTGGTCATATAGAGTATCTATGGCTACGTCACTTTGTGGTTATCAAAAACTAGACGTCACTTCTGGACATTTTCAAAGGGATGGACCAACATGCACTGTCAAGTATCAAGTTTGAGCCAGGTTCAATTTACACTTGCGTAGTGCTACTGTAACTAGAGTGAATGAAAGCTGTCTGTCAGCTAAATGTGGCAATCTCCAACATGTATCTCCACTATCGTGTGTGTGTGTGTGTGTGTGTGTGTGTGTGTGTGTGTGTGTGTGTGTAGCTGTTTTTAAAGCTGTACTGTCTGTCTTCTCTTGCAGCTGGGTATAGCCATTGGGTTCCTGGTCCCTCCCATCCTGGTGCCTAATGGTGATGACATGGATCAGCTGGCCTATGACATCAGTATTATGTTCTACATCACAGCAGGAGTTGCTACACTGCTCTTCCTACTGGTCGTCATGGGTAACTATTATACGCTTATATCATGCACTATGTAGCCTACAGTTTTACATATAGTGACAGGCATGGATCTACACTCACTTCCTGTAGACCCTATTCCAATGAGGCACTGTAGATTATAAATAGATCTGTATCTGAATTAAGGGCAAGATCAGGAACATTTTATGTGAATATGTAGACTCTGATCTGGTTCTGGAGATGAATATGAAATGTGGTGGAAATTCCACTTTAATCTGATGTGGGGATATCGGCTCTCTAGATGCAGACGTTGGAAAACCAGCTACTTGAACTAACAGCGACCTTGTAACCTACGGTAGTGCAGCACTGTGATTCTACTAAACCACTAACTAGGCCTGGGAATTGCCAGGGGACCTCACAATATTATTGCGACTCTCACGATTCTGTATGTATTGAGATTTGCTACTGCTATTTTATTGCGATTTTTGATCGAAATTGCTCACTATATGTCTGCTGCAGAGACGCGAGAGCATGAGAAATTTTGTTTTGATCAGTCACGGAAGTAAAAGCGCTGAAAACATGTCTCTCTATTTCAAAAGAAGATGGAGAACAAGCTATAGGATAGACAAATACCAGAGTTTTGGTACAGCCAACTAGCACTAGCTAATGCTACCTAGCAAAACATTGAATGAATCGAAAATATTTTTTACTAGTCGATACTTGGTGTCAACATACCTATATAATACAGCTTTAAAAAAAAAAAATTCCCCATCACAAACCATTACCACTGTAACCTACATACAGGTAACACTATGAGCTGTTCAGCTAACGTTGTGCAATTAAGCCTACTCATTCTGAAGTTTATTTTCATATGACCTGATTTCACTCAATAGCTGCTATTGTCTTTTGTCCCAAATTACACCCTATTCGTTACCTAGTGCACTGTGGGCCCTGGTCCAATGTAGTGCACTATATAGAGAATAGGGTGCTGATTGGGACTCAGACTACTGTCTTGCTGGTGAAGTGCTATTTAAAAGATCTGGAAAGCGTGATTAATTCCTGAAGATTGAATGATAAAGGAGGATGTAGCCTGCAGGTAGTCTGCACAGAGATGATATATTGGGGCTGAGGGTTAATGCTCTCTGAGTAGAGATGATATATTGGGCTGAGGGTTAATGCTCTCTGAGTAGAGATGATATATTGGGCTGAGGGTTAATGCTCTCTGAGTAGAGATGATATATTGGGCTGAGGGATAATGCTGTCTGAGTAGAGATGATATATTGGGCTGAGGGATAATGCTGTTTGAGTAGAGATGATATATTGGGCTGAGGGTTAATGCTGTCTGAGTAGAGATGATATATTGGGCTGAGGGTTAATGCTGTCTGAGTAGAGATGATATATTGGGCTGAGGGTTAATGCTGTCTGAGTAGAGATGATATATTGGGCTGAGGGAGAATGCTGTCTGAGCAGAGATGATATATTGGGCTGAGGGTTAATGCTGTCTGAGTAGAGATGATATATTGGGCTGAGGGATAATGTTTGAGTAGAGATGATATATTGGGCTGAGGCAGAGGGTTAATGCTGTCTGAGGCTCTTCTGCCTTTTTTGGGTTCTTGTTTTGCGCTACCAAGTAAATATTAACTGGTCACTAGTCTGTCTGTCTGTCTGTGTGGTTGCTAGATGCCCTGTCTGTCTGAGCCAACTGGGGGCCTGAGTTATGCCCTGCAAAAAGTGTGGGCCAAGTCCAGAATGTTGTGACAACAGCAGAGACGGTTGTCTAGCTGGAGAATGTTGTGCGGCAGAGACGGTTTAGATTCATGCTGCGTCTCTCAATGGATGAAGGAGGACAGAAATCGTTGACAGGCATGTTTCAGGTGTTTTATATGCATGTGTGTGAATCTGGAAGAGTACAAAAATTAGTTTTAAGATGTGAATATTAGCCTGAATGTAGCATTTGCCTTGCCATGGTTTTCAGTACATTTGACTCTCACAGTACTTTACATGCGTACTACAGTAGCTGAGTATTAAGGTACTGTGTATATCTAGAACAGCTTCATTACACTCCAACGAGTTTCAATGTCTTATAAGTAAGTAGCCTTGTACAAGCCTGAATGGTACATGGGCTCCTGCCCTCCTGCCCGATCTCCTATAACATGTACAAGTATACTCCCTGGACGCTAGTCTATCGTAGGGCCTTCAGTGTTTCGAGTTTGAGTGTACCTCGGGGTGCCTGTTCAGTGAGGACATTTTTTTTTAGTTGACAGTACTTAGCAAAGAGTACACTCCTGCTGGTTGAAACACCCCAGGGAAGACTATAGCTTAGAGATAAGAACAGAGACATCTGCACACAAAGATATCTGCAGCAGCTCTCTGCCCCATGACTCCAGTCTGAAAGCTGTCTCTCCCAGGAGAAAGTCAGCTTTAAGCAAGTCATGTAACAGTCACGATTCCACAGTTGCGACATTCCTTTGGGTCTGAGATTTTTTTGTTTGTTTTTGTCTCTTTTTAATCCTTGAAAGACTTTGTCAGCTAGCTGAAGCCTAAAAGCCTGTTGACAGGAATGGTGAGCTATACATGTTTGACCTATGTCCTATAAGTTTTGAAAGAACCAATTACAAGACTGAGGTAAAACCCATTTTAACACCTTCCAATATTTGCTTGTTCATACAATAGCCTCTAGGTCTATATGAATCTCTCTCTAAATGGGTGACGGCCAGTTCTTATGTTTATCTGGAAGAGCATCTATGTGTTGATGCAAATAATGCAACACGTTTTCCAGGCTTTGCCAGGGTTTTAAGTACATTGATTCATACAGTACTACTGTGTATGCTTGCTGGCTGAGTACTTAGTCATTATTATTCATTTAATAATAATGACAAAGTGATTAATGACAAAGAAATTAAATACAGAAATATCTCATTTACATAAGTACACTGAGTCAATACATGTTAGAATCACCATTTTGACAGTGATTACAGCTGTCTTTCTGGGTAAGTCTATTTTTATTTTATTTTACAAGGCAAGTCAGTTAAGGACAAATTCTTATTTACAATGACGGCCTACAACGGCCAAACCCGGACGACACTGGGCCAATTGTGCGCCACCCTATGAGACTCCCAATCACAGCCGGTTGTGATACAACCTGGATTTGAACCAGGGTGTCTGTAATGACACCTCAAGCACTGAGATGCAGTGCCTTAGACTGCTACGCCACTCGGGAGCACATTTCTAAGATTGCTTGATTCCTCTCCAACAAGCCTTTAGTTTCAATGTCTTGGAAGGAAGGAAGGAAGGAAGTAAGTAAGTAGCCTTGTCCAAGTTAGAACAGCACATATGCCCCTATTTTCTGTTTGATGTACAAGAACACTGGACAGGACACTAGTCTATCACAGGGCCTTGAATGTCTTGTCTGTGGTTAGTTAGGGTCTGGGGTTAGTTAGGGTCTGGGGTTAGTTAGGGTCTGGGGTTAGTTAGGGTCTGGGGTTAGTTAGGGTCTGGGGTTAGTTAGGGTCTGGGGTCTGGGGTTAGTTTGGGTCTGGGGTCTGGGGTTAGTTGGGGTCTGTGGTTAGTTGGGGTCTGTGGTTAGTTAGGGTCTGGGGTTAGTTAGGGTCTGGGGTTAGTTAGGGTCTGGGGTTAGTTAGGGTCTGGGGTTAGTTAGGGTCTGGGGTTAGTTAGGGTCTGGGGTTAGTTAGGGTCTGGGGTTAGTTAGGGTCTGGGGTCTGGGGTTAGTTTGGGTCTGGGGTTAGTTTGGGTCTGGGGTCTGGGGTTAGTTGGGGTCTGTGGTTAGTTGGGGTCTGTGGTTAGTTGGGGTCTGTGGTTAGTTGGGGTCTGGGGTTAGTTGGGGTCTGGGGTTAGTTGGGGTCTGGGGTTAGTTGGGGTCTGGGGTTAGTTGGGGTCTGGGGTTAGTTGGGGTCTGGGGTTAGTTAGGGTCTGGGGTTAGTTAGGGTCTGGGGTTAGTTAGGGTCTGGGGTTAGTTAGGGTCTGGGGTTAGTTAGGGTCTGGGGTTAGTTAGGGTCTGGGGTTAGTTAGGGTCTGGGGTTAGTTAGGGTCTGGGGTTAGTTAGGGTCTGGGGTTAGTTAGGGTCTGGGGTTAGTTAGGGTCTGGGGTTAGTTAGGGTCTGGGGTTAGTTAGGGTCTGGGGTTAGTTTGGGTCTGGGGTTAGTTTGGGTCTGGGGTTAGTTTGGGTCTGGGGTTAGTTAGGGTCTGGGGTTAGTTAAGCTGAGGGTGTTATTGATTTGTGTTCTTCACCCATTTCTAGAGAGACGACGCCAAGACTTTCAACATTCTGATTATCCTGTAGACAGCTGTCTCTGCTGCTGCTGTCTCCAGGCCTGTTCCAGGGAATGTGTACACACAGACGGGTCTCAGCAGCCAATATGTTTCATTAAGAGTTTGATGTCTTGGGTCTCTGTCGCTGTGGGTTCCAGTTCAGTGAGTACAGTCTAGGTTAGAGTACTTAGTTGGAGTAGACTCGTGCTGGGGACGGCGAGTTCACTGATATCCCCTGCTGGTTGAGACGCCCCAGGGAGGGCTAGCTCTGAGATAAGAACCACAATGACATCTGCAGCATTTCTTCACCCCCCAGACTCCTCGTTGAAAGCCTGCTCTGTCAAGAGAAAGTCAGCTTGAGGCACGTCATGTCACAGTTAGGATTCCACAGTTGACATTCCTTTGGGTCGGAGACTAGTGCTGAGTCCGACATGGCACGTTATCCACTGTATAGTGCACTTATTTTGCCCTGGGCCCATGGGTAATAGGGGACCATTCAGGACACAGACATGTATTTGTTACTGTTGCTCTGTGTCTTTTAGCCCTTGAAAGCCATGATAAAAAAAAGTTAAAAAAAATCGATGTAAACTTTTGTTTAACTAGGCAAGTCAGTTAACAACAAATTCTTAATTACAATGACGGCCTACCCCGGCTAAACGCTGGGCCAATTGTGCGCCGCCCTATGGGACTCCTAATCACGGCCGGATGTGATCTGAGATGCAGTGCCTTAGACCGCTGCACCACTCGGGAGCCCAAAATGATGAAAGCTCTTGAGGTCTGCACGCTATAGAAATAGCCCCTAGCGATGGTCTTTGTAGACTTTGTATCTTAATAGTTAAAAGCCTGTGGACAGGAGTAGTGAACTGGACTTGTTTGACCTACAGTGCCTTCAGAAAGTATTCCTACCCCTTGACTTACTCCACGTTTTGTAGTTACAGCCTGAATTGAAAATGGATTAAATAGATTTCCCACGGCCACAACACTCCATAATGACAGTGATATAAAAAATACAAACAAATGTATTGAATTAAATACAGAAATATCTAATTTACATAAGTTTTCACACCCCTTTGGCAGCGATGATAGCTCTAAGAGCTTTGTACACTTGGATTGTACAGTATATGCCCATTCATTAAAAAAAAATATTCATGCTTTGTCATTGGTGGTTTATAATTGCTAGACAACCATCAAGTCATGTCATATATTTTCAAGCAGATTTAAGTTAAAACTGTAACTCGGCCACTCAGGAACATTCACTATCTTCTTGGTAAACAACTCCAGTGTATATTTGGCCTTGTGTTTTAGGTTATTGTCCTGCTGAAAGATGAATTCATCTCCCAGTGTCTGGTGGAAAGCAGACAACCAGGTTTTCCTCTAGGATTTTGCCTGTGCTTAGCTCCATTCCGTAAATTGTTTTGACCTGGAAAAACTCATCAGTCCTTAACAATTACAAGCATACCCATAACAGGGTGCAGCCACCATTTATGCTTGAAAATATGGAGAGAGGTATTCAGTAAAGTATTGGATTTGCCCCAAACATAACACTGTATTCAGGACAAAAAGTTAACTGCTTTACATTGCAAATAGGATGCATGTTTTGGAATAATTTTTATTCTGTACAGGCTTCCTTTTCACTCTGTCAATTAGGTCCCGATCTGTCCCGAACTGTTTTAAAGTCATTTTTGGCCTCATGTTTCCACTTTGTCAGTATGGGGTATTGTCAGTATGGGGTATTGTCAGTATGGGGTATTGTCAGTATGGGGTATTGTCAGTATGGGGTATTGTCAGTATGGGGCATTGTCAGTATGGGGCATTGTCAGTATGGGGTATTGTATGTTGGACAGTGACACATTTTAAATTCAGGCACAACAGTTTGGATAAAGTAGAGGGGTGTGAATACTTTCTGAATGCATTGTATCTCCTATGAGAACAGTGGTGACACACACACTCTCCATTTGATCACTCACACATAATATGCATTTATATTGACTCTACACACCCACACACCCACTCCTATACAAGCTGCTGCTACTCTGTTTATCTTACATCCTGTTGCCTAGTCACCTTACCCCTATACATATCTACAGTTGAAGTTGGAAGTGTATTCACACCTTAGCCAAATACATTTAAACTCAGTTTTTCACAATTCCTGACATTTTAATCCTAGTAAAAATTCCCTGTCTTAGGTCAGTTAGGATCACCACTTTATTTAAAGAATATGAAATGTCTGAATAATAGTAGAGAGAATGATTTTATTTCAGCTTTTATTTCTTTAATCACATTCTCAGTGGGTCAGAGGTTTACATACACTCAATTAGTATTTGGTAGCATTGCCTTTAAATTGTTGGGTAGCATTGCCTTTAAACTTGGGTCAAACGTTTCGGGTAGCCTTCCACAAGCTTCCAACAATAAGCTGGGTGAATTTTGGCCCATTCCTCCTGACAGCTGGTGTAACTGAGTCAGGTTTGTAGGCCTATTGCTCGCACATGCTTTTTCAGTTCTGCTCACAAATTTTCTCTGGGATTGAGGTCAGGGCTTTGTGATGGCCACTCAATACCTTGACTTTGTTGTCCTTAAGCCATTTTGCCACAACTTTGGAAGTATGCTTGGGGTCATTGTCCATTTGGAAGACCCATTTGCGACCAAGCTTTAACCTCTCTTGGGTATGTGGGACGTGACCGTCCCACCTGCGGGACACACTATTCAACAGCCAGTGAAATAGCAGGGTGCCAAATTCAAAACGACAGTCTCATAATTCAAATTTCTCAAACATAGAACTATTATATCCCATTTTAAAGATAAGATTCTCGTTAATCCAACCACATTGTCTGATTTTCAAAAAGGCTTTACGGAGAAAGCATAGCATTAGATTATGTTAGCACATCACCTTGACAAGAAAAACCACACAGCCATTTTCCAAGCAAGGAGAGGCGTCACAAAAACCAGAAATACAGCTAAAATTAAGCACTAACCTTTGATGATCTTCATCAGATGGCACTCATAGCACTTCATGTTACGCAATACATGTATGTTTTGCTCGATAAAGTTCATATTTGTATCCAAAAACCCCATTTTACATTGGCCCGTGATGTTCAGAAATGTTTTTCCTTCAAAAACTTCCGGTGAATGAGCACATCAATTTATAGAAATACTCATCATAAACGTTGATAAAATATTAAACTGTTATTCAAAGAATTATAGATAAACCTCTCCTTAATGCAACTGCTGTGACAGATTTCAAAACAGCTTCACGGGGAAAACACACTTTGCAATAATCTGAGTACGGCGCTCAGAAAACATCAGGCAATACAGGTACCCGCCATTTTAGAGTCATCTAAAATCATAAATAGCATTATAAATATTCACTTACCTTTGATCTTCATCAGAATGCACTCCCAGGAACCCCAGGTCCACAATAAATGTTGTTTTGTTCGATAAAGTCCATTTATGTCCAAATACCTCCTTTTTGTTAGCGCGTTCAGTAAGCTACTCCAAATGTAGGAAGCGTGCCCAACATTTCACGACAAAGTAAAAAAAAAAGTTTTATTTACATTCGTAGAAACATGTCAAACGATGTATAGCATCAATCTTTCGGGCCTTTTTAACATAAAAGTTTAATAATATTCCAACTGGACGATTCCAATGTCTTCATAAATGTAATGGAACACAGCTACCTCACGTGAATGCGCGCCACTGAAGTCATATTATTTTCTGAGTAACCAACTTCCCGGCCTTCTCGTTCGCTCTCTGTTAACTGTAGAAGCCTGAAACAACGTTCTAAAGACGGTTGACATCTAGTGGAAGCCTTAGGAAGTGCAAAATGAACCCTAAGTCACTGTATACTGTAAAGGCAATCACTTGAAAAAACTACAAGCCTCAGGTTTCCCACTTCCTGGTTGGCTTTTTCTCAGGTTTTTTCCTGCCATAGGAGTTCTGTTATACTCACAGACATCATTCAAACAGTTTTAGAAACTTCAGTGTTTTCTATCCAAATCTACTAATAATATGCATATCCTACCTTCTGGGCCCGAGTACCAGGCAGTTTAATTTGGGCACGCTTTTCATCCAGAATTCCAAATGCTGCCCCCTACCCTAGTGAAGTTATCTCAAGACATCAGTCAGGAAGTTGTTGCTTCAATATATCCACATAATTTTCCTTCCTCATGGTGCCATCTATTTTGTGAAGTGCACCAGTCCCTCCTGCAGCAAAGCACCCCCACAACATGATGCTGCCACCCCTGTGCTTCACGGTTGGGATGGTGTTCTTCGGCTTGCAAGCGTCCCCCTTTTTCTTCCAAACATAACGATGGTCATTATGGCCAAACAGTTCTATTTTTGTTTCATCAGACCAGAGGACATTTCTCCAAAAAGTACGACCTTTGTCCCCATGTGCAGTTGCAAACCGTAGTCTGGCTTTTTTTATGGTGGTTTTGGAGCAGTGGCTTCTTCCTTGCTGAGTGGCCTTTCAAGTTATGTCGATATAGATACTTCTGTACCTGTTTCCTCCAGCATCTTCACAAGGTCATTTGCTGTTGTTCTGGGACTGATTTGCACTTTTCGCACCAAACTACGTTCATCTCTAGGAGACAGAACGTGTCTTCTTCCTGAGCGGTATGACGGCTGCGTGATCCCATGGTGTTTATACTTGCGTACTATTGTTTGTACAGATGAACGTGGTACCTTCAGGCTTTTGGAAATTGCTCCCAAGGATGAACTAGACTTGTGGAAGGTCTACAATTTTTTTTCCCGAGGTCTTGGCTGATTTCTTTTGATTTTCCCATCATTTCAAGCAAAGAGGCACTGAGTTTGAAGGTAGGCCTTGAAATACATCCACAGGTACACCTCCAATTGACTCAAATTATGTCAATTAGCCTAAGGTGGTGCGGTGGTCTTTCTTGTGGGCAAACTTGGTCATCAGTCTGGCATTTTCTGGATAAAGTCATGCTTGATTGACAGAATGGCCTTTGTATTCAACTTTTTCTGGCCCAAGGTGGGTGGCTGAGTGTTTTACCCTGTTTAGCTTGGAAAAGGGACAAGGAATGAGAAGGATTTGCCAGTAGATTGTCGACGTGATTTGATGATGACTGCGGCTATGTAGTGTCCCCATTAGTGACAGAACACTGAGCTAATCAAGGCACAACAAGAGAAGATTACCAACACCTACGCTGTGTGCTTTCGCTGGCTGCCCCTCCACCACAGAAAGCACTGAGCTAGGCTGATTTTTGGAGCTGCCTTACTCAGAGGCCATATTTGTATGCGTCTTTAGTAACTCAAGGATTTTTTTTCTTCCACATTCTTTGCAAACTGATGTGACATGAATTAATGCCAAAATGACATGTAAAACAGGCCAACAATTTTTATTTTAGCTAAACATCTGGGGCTCAAAACAGGCCCTGAATGATTGCTCGCCACTGTATCGGAGTATGGAAAGCACCAATTACAACACTGAGGCAAAACCTGTTAAACACCTTACAATATTTGCGTTCTCAGTCAATAGCCTCTAGGCCAGGGCTGCCCAACCCTGGAGATCTACTGTCCTGTAGGTTTTCAGTCCAACCCTACTTTAGCAGTTCTGATTCATCTAGTTCAGGTCTTGTTGAGCAGCTAATTAGTAGAATCAGGTGTGTTAAATTAGGGTTGGACTGAAAACCCACAGGACGGTAGATCTCCAGGAACAGGGTTGGGCATCCCTTGTCTAGAGGCTATATGAAGCTGAGCTGAATCCCTTACTCTTGTGGAATTAGCCTATATGGATAAGGCTAAATTTGAAATGTTTCTTGAAGGAAAAATTATGGCAACACATAAACATGGTAGAACACAAAGGTGATGACAAAATCAGCTGACGAGACTGAATATAAACATTACACTGTTTTCTACCTGCATTTTACATTTACTGTACTTTTTATTTTTTTGTTTAACGAAATCTGAAAATGCTCTTCGTACCTGATAAGAATATTCATGGAACATTTGGAGTAGGTGCAACATCATACTAGTAAATGACAAGGGTTTGAGTGAGAGGTCTAACTGGTGATTCCAAGTGGCACACACACCTCTTCAAAGTGTGCACAGTTCCTAAGTAATTTCAATGTACATTTATGACTCATAGAATATTCTTCAACTATAAGGGGCTTTTTTTTAGCTCTCCTAGCTCTAGCAGTGCCATTGAGGAACTAGAGCAAGCACACTTGTAGTTGTTTTGTTTGGAACACAACCCTGCATCCACGCTTTTACACAGTTAATGTTGTTTATGAAATCCAAAAGCTGTCCATTTTTATAAATCTTTGTCTGGGTTTGGCGGGCATAATTTGAAAGCCTGTTCTGTTGGTGATATGACTAGCTAAAGCTGAGAAGCACAGATCCTGACCTTCGACAGCATGTTTAGCATGTTATTGTACAGCCGCTGTGTTCCAATTTAGACACTTATCAGTGTCACAGTCTGCCGTTTTCAACCTGTATACAGGTATAAGTGTAAATACTCTCTGCATCAATACTCTCTGCATCTTCTCTGTATTCATTCTTAAATATCCCGTTACGTTCTTTTTTACTATGCTACTGATGTTCCTTTCTGTCTCCGTCTGTCTCTCTCTTCACAGTGTTCCAGGAGCGTCCGGAGCTTCCTCCCACTCAGGCCCAGGCCACAGCTCGCTGTATCCCTCCAGAACAGTACTCCTACACCGCCTCCATCCTCAGGCTGCTCCGAAACAAACCCTTCCTCCTCCTCATCCTCACATACGGTCAGTACTTAACACAGCTCAGTAGTGATACAAGGGGTTGAGCTGAGCTGTCCATGGCTATCCTGGTTATGCATACATCCATCGTTTTTGGTACTGTGCTGGAGGACAATGTGAAAACATACTGTGCTGTCTCGGGTATTATGTTTCAAGTAGGCACATGCTAGTTGTGAACTGTCTGCCAGTGTTCCACCTGTTCCACCTGACCTACAGTTACCTAGTGAACTACATTTTAGTCATTTAGTAGACACTCTTATCCAGAGCGACTTACAGGAGCAATTAGGGTTAAGTGCCTTGCTCAAGAGCACATCGACAGATTTTTCACCTAGTCGGCTCAGAGATTCGAACCAACAACGTTGTGGTTACTGGCCCAACACGTTTAACTGCTAGGCTACCTGCCACTCAGAAATGTGCCCATTTTTCCCACTCTGCATCACAGGTGAACCATTAATGTGTTATCCTATGTGGAGGGACTCTGTGCCGGCTAGGACGTCATTGGCTGTCCCCAGATCCACAAGGAAATGTTACGGTCGCATGTCAACGTGTAAAACAATGTTTTTATGTTTCTCTTTTTTACATTTTTTTACTTATTACTCTTTTATATTAATGGAAGCACTGTAGTTTACGGTGCTGAAAGAGTAGGGTCACATCTGGAAAGTACCAGGAGAAAACTGTGAAATAACATGGCAACAACCAGGTAAGAATGCAGTACTTACCCATTTAATAGTTAGTTTGTATCTGCTAAGTACTGATAAAAGAGTGACAAATTATCCTGGTCGATATGTAGGAACAACTATAAAGAGTGAATTATCCTGGTCGATATGTAGGAACAACTATAAAGAGTGAATTATCCTGGTCGATATGTAGGAACAACTATTATAAAGAGTGAATTATCCTGGTCGTTAAGTAGGAACAACTATTATAAAGAATTATGAATTATCTTAGTAGGAACAACTGTTTGTTACTGAAAAACAATCGATAATAGAGGATATATTTATTAAGAATGTACTGGGAACTTTCACTTATGCTGTATGTGGGCCATCCTAAAAAAACATGTACCTTACTGTTAGTTTCTGTGCACCTTACTGTTAGTTTCTGTGTACCTTACTGTTAGTTTCTGTGTACCTTACTGTTAGTTTCTGTGTACCTTACTGTTAGTTTCTGTGTACCTTACTGATCAACACCACCATCAGAAGTAAGCTACTTTAATAAGTGAAACTTCATTTAATAGGACAGCATACAGTTTGTCCATGACTAGCAAATAGTTTCTATATAGCACAAGAAACCTCAATAATATAGTTTGTTAAAATGGGGGCGATTCACAAACACTTGAATGAAAGGATTGTATATATTTATTTTGCTTCTTGTAGTATTCAATCATCATCATAGCCACAAAATAACATTACCATATAACTGAAGGTGGCAATTTTCTGAATGAATCAAACCACCGTTAAAAAAAAGAAAAAAAATCGTGGCACACCCAGACTGTGATTGGTATTGCAGGCTGTGTCCAGTTTGTCCTGGTACCTCTGGTGAACATGCGGATGCCTCACGTCACCCAGACTGTGATTGGTATGGCAGGCTGTGTCCAGTTTGTCCTGGTACCTCTGGTGAACATGCGGATGCCTCACGTCACCCAGACTGTGATTGGTATGGCAGGCTGTGTCCAGTTTGTCCTGGTACCTCTGGTGAACATGCGGATGCCTCACGTCACCCAGACTGTGATTGGTATGGCAGGCTGTGTCCAGTTTGTCCTGGTACCTCTGGTGAACATGCGGATGCCTCGCGTCACCCAGACTGTGATTGGTATGGCAGGCTGTGTCCAGTTTGTCCTGGTACCTCTGGTGAACATGCGGATGCCTCGCGTCACCCAGACTGTGATTGGTATGGCAGGCTGTGTCCAGTTTGTCCTGGTACCTCTGGTGAACATGCGGATGCCTCGCGTCACCCAGACTGTGATTGGTATGGCAGGCTGTGTCCAGTTTGTCCTGGTACCTCTGGTGAACATGCGGATGCCTCACGTCACCCAGACTGTGATTGGTATGGCAGGCTGTGTCCAGTTTGTCCTGGTACCTCTGGTGAACATGCGGATGCCTCACGTCACCCAGACTGTGATTGGTATGGCAGGCTGTGTTCAGTTTGTCCTGGTACCTCTGGTGAACATGCGGATGCCTCACGTCACCCAGACTGTGATTGGTATGGCAGGCTGTGTCCAGTTTGTCCTGGTACCTCTGGTGAACATGCGGATGCCTCACGTCACCCAGACTGTGATTGGTATGGCAGGCTGTGTCCAGTTTGTCCTGGTACCTCTGGTGAACATGCGGATGCCTCACGTCACCCAGACTGTGATTGGTATGGCAGGCTGTGTCCAGTTTGTCCTGGTACCTCTGGTGAACATGCGGATGCCTCACGTCACCCAGACTGTGATTGGTATGGCAGGCTGTGTCCAGTTTGTCCTGGTACCTCTGGTGAACATGCGGATGCCTCACGTCACCCAGAGTCTCAACTGTGTGGTGGAAGGAGGCAGAGGAAAAATGTTGTTTTCGACACAGCTTGAATTTACCACTCTGGATCCGACGTTGGGCCATAGACATAACCAAGGCTTCGACGAAGTACCACGAGTACTACAACATACACATGAACGTCAACACACACTCCCATCTGGAACAAAGACAACAGTGATTTACTGTCTCCTGCTGTGTGTGAAGTCCACAGTAATAGTAGAGTAATACCTTAACCTGCTGTGGGTGCTCTCTAAGAAAGCTCCCTGAAAGTCCCTGTTGGCTGTGCCTCACTTGCTCTTTCTCTCACCAACAGGACTGAACGTGGGCTGCTTTTATGCTGTGGGCACGCTACTGAACCGCATGATCATCGAGCATTACCCTGTAAGTCCTACGGTGCAGTATGTGGGCACTGAAACACATTGACAACACTACAACAATGGGCGTGTTATTTGGTTGACAGTACAAACATTCAAGAATACAACAATGGGCGTGTTATTTGGTTGACAGTACAAACATTCTAGAATACAACAATGGGCGTGTTATTTGGTTGACAGTACAAACATTCTAGAATACAACAATGGGCGTGTTATTTGGTTGACAGTACAAACATTCTAGAATACAACAATGGGCGTGTTATTTGGTTGACAGTACAAACATTCTAGAATACAACAATGGGCGTGTTATTTGGTTGACAGTACAAACATTCTAGAATACAACAATGGGCGTGTTATTTGGTTGACAGTACAAACATTCTAGAATACAACAATGGGCGTGTTATTTGGTTGACAGTACAAACATTCTAGAATACAACAATGGGCGTGTTATTTGGTTGACAGTACAAACATTCTAGAATACAACAATGGGCGTGTTATTTGGTTAACAGTATAAACATTCTAGAAGTACAGTAAAAGGTCAGGCGAGATTACATTACTGAAGGTTGAAGTTATTCAACAAAGCCCTGTGTTATTCACCCTTACCTAAAGAGGGTTGTCGCTGGGGGTTGTCGCTGGTTGTCGGCGGGGGTGTAGGGGGTTAGGGGGTTGTCGCCAGGTGGCTGGGGGTGTAGGGGGTTGTTGCCAGGGGGCTGGGGGTTAGGGGGTTGTTGCCAGGGGGCTGGGGGTTAGGGGGTTGTCGCCAGGTGGCTGGGTGTTAAACATGAACTTATAAAAACAGCAGCTCTTTGCTATATTTGTTGAGTCTCTCTCTAATCATGGTTTAGAGAGAGACTCAACAACTTTGCTGTGCGTTTTTTATTTTAGTCTGGCTCAAGGAAACTGTGCAGACACGATCTGAGCTATCTGATTGGCCAGCGGTAGGCCTATAGGTGCGCTTGATTTGCTCTCTGGGCCTGCTGGGTAGGTGGAGTTCTACCTTCAGACACATGAAATGGGAACACTTTTCCTTCCTGGCGCTAGGCGATAGGCCTGTTGAATTAAGTGCACCTACCGCCAACAGTGCAAAATGAATAAATAATAGGAACACAAGGCTTTACAGTGTTTTACTGAAATGTTTGGTGATGGACTAGGAATGGCTTGGAGATGGACCAGTTGGTGACCACTGCCCTAAACCTATTGACCTGATCAGCATTAGTATAGAATTCAGTATCAAATCAAATGTTATTTGTCACATTTGCCAACTACAGCAGGTGTAGACCTTACAGTGAAGTGCTTACTTACAAGCCCTTAACCAACAATGCAATTTAAAAAATGAATTAAAAAAATATACAAATAAGAAATAAAAGTAACTAATAATTAAAGTGCAGTAGTAAAATAACAGTAGCGAGGCTATATACAGGGGGGTACTGGTACAGGGTCAATGTGCGGGGACACCGGTTAGTCGAGGTAATTGAGGTAATATGTAGTATATTACCAGTTATCTCCTACAGAAAGAGACTGTCACGCGCTCTGCCACGTGATATGACCTGTTTAGCTTGTAGAGCTTCACACTCCTCCATTCAATACTGATGGAAACTCTCAACATACAGTAGCTCAGGGAAACCTGTTTCCAACCTAGTCAGTAGTGGGTTAGAATAGCATGCACAATGGTGCTGCTTCACAAATGGAACCCTATTCCCTTTATAGTGCACTACTTTAGACCAGGGCTTTATGGCACCCTATTTCCTATATAGTGCACTACTTTAGACCAGATCCCTATGGCACCCTATTCCCTATATAGTGCATTACTTTAGACCAGAGCCCCCCCACACACACACACACACACACACACACACACACACACACCCTAACCCTAGTCTCCCCTGTCTGTCCTGACCCGCAGGGTGAAGAGTTGAACGCAGGGAGGATAGGTCTCACCATCGTTATCGCTGGCATGGTGGGATCACTGATCTGTGGCATCTGGTTGGACAGAACCAAAACATACAAGTAAGTCAAGTCCAGGTTATCTTAAAGTGCGTTTTACATGGGTCACAACAACACATCAAAATCATTCAGAATGAAGGTGGAATGGGGAAAGGCGTATGGACATACAGGAAGTTGGTCGACTTGCTTTGAGCCAATCCAGTGAACGAAGCTGGTTATGATGTCATCACAGCCAGTGTTGCCCACTGGGAAAGAAACTCACTGTGCAGCTTTTTCACTAATGACTTGTGTGAGACGCTATTGTCTTCAGTTCTTGTACTGTCCATGTTTTATCCTCTCATGTTGTTGGCCGGCTGTATGAGACTTCTAGGTCCTTGACTGTAGGATGTTGGTTTGTATTGTTAGGCTGGCTCCTTGACTGTAGGATGTTGGTTTGTATTGTTAGGCTGGCTCCTTGACTGTGTAGGATGTTGGTTTGTATTGTTAGGCTGGCTCCTTGACTGTGTAGGATGTTGGTTTGTATTGTTAGGCTGGCTCCTTGACTGTAGGATGTTGGTTTGTATTGTTAGGCTGGCTCCTTGACTGTAGGATGTTGGTTTGTATTGTTAGGCTGGCTCCTTGACTATGTAGGATGTTGGTTTGTATTGTTAGGCTGGCTCCTTGACTGTGTAGGATGTTGGTTTGTATTGTTAGGCTGGCTCCTTGACTGTAGGATGTTGGTTTGTATTGTTAGGCTGGCTCCTTGACTGTAGGATGTTGGTTTGTATTGTTAGGCTGGCTCCTTGACTATGTAGGATGTTGGTTTGTATTGTTAGGCTGGCTCCTTGACTATGTAGGATGTTGGTTTGTATTGTTAGGCTGGCTCCTTGACTATGTAGGATGTTGGTTTGTATTGTTAGGCTGGCTCCTTGACTGTGTAGGATGTTGGTTTGTATTGTTAGGCTGGCTCCTTGACTGTGTAGGATGTTGGTTTGTATTGTTAGGCTGGCTCCTTGACTGTGTAGGATGTTGGTTTGTATTGTTAGGCTGGCTCCTTGACTGTGTAGGATGTTGGTTTGTATTGTTAGGCTGGCTCCTTGACTGTGTAGGATGTTGGTTTGTATTGTTAGGCTGGCTCCTTGACTGTAGGATGTTGGTTTGTATTGTTAGGCTGGCTCCTTGACTGTAGGATGTTGGTTTGTATTGTTAGGCTGGCTCCTTGACTGTGTAGGATGTTGGTTTGTATTGTTAGGCTGGCTCCTTGACTGTGTAGGATGTTGGTTTGTATTGTTAGGCTGGCTCCTTGACTGTGTAGGATGTTGGTTTGTATTGTTAGGCTGGCTCCTTGACTGTGTAGGATGTTGGTTTGTATTCTTCTTGGCTGGCTCCTTGACTGTGTAGGATGTTGGTTTGTATTCTTCTTGGCTGGCTCCTTGACTGTGTAGGATGTTGGTTTGTATTCTTCTTGGCTGGCTCCTTGACTGTGTAGGATGTTGGTTTGTATTCTTCTTGGCTGGCTCCTTGACTGTGTAGGATGTTGGTTTGTATTCTTCTTGGCTGGCTCCTTGACTGTGTAGGATGTTGGTTTGTATTCTTCTTGGCTGGCTCCTTGACTGTGTAGGATGTTGGTTTGTATTGTTTGGCTGGCTCCTTGACTGTGTAGGATGTTGGTTTGTATTGTTAGGCTGGCTCCTTGACTGTAGGATGTTGGTTTGTATTGTTAGGCTGGCTCCTTGACTGTAGGATGTTGGTTTGTATTCTTCTTGGCTGGCTCCTTGACTGTAGGATGTTGGTTTGTATTGTTAGGCTGGCTCCTTGACTGTGTAGGATGTTGGTTTGTATTGTTAGGCTGGCTCCTTGACTGTAGGATGTTGGTTTGTATTCTTCTTGGCTGGCTCCTTGACTGTAGGATGTTGGTTTGTATTGTTAGGCTGGCTCCTTGACTGTAGGATGTTGGTTTGTATTGTTAGGCTGGCTCCTTGACTGTAGGATGTTGGTTTGTATTGTTAGGCTGGCTCCTTGACTGTAGGATGTTGGTTTGTATTCTTCTTGGCTGGCTCCTTGACTGTGTAGGATGTTGGTTTGTATTGTTAGGCTGGCTCCTTGACTGTGTAGGATGTTGGTTTGTATTCTTCTTGGCTGGCTCCTTGACTGTAGGATGTTGGTTTGTATTGTTAGGCTGGCTCCTTGACTGTGTAGGATGTTGGTTTGTATTCTTCTTGGCTGGCTCCTTGACTGTAGGATGTTGGTTTGTATTGTTAGGCTGGCTCCTTGACTGTAGGATGTTGGTTTGTATTCTTCTTGGCTGGCTCCTTGACTGAGTAGGATGTTGGTTTGTATTCTTCTTGGCTGGCTCCTTGACTGTGTAGGATGTTGATTTGTATTCTTCTTGGCTGGCTCCTTGACTGTGTAGGATGTTGGTTTGTATTCTTCTTGGCTGGCTCCTTGACTGTGTAGGATGTTGGTTTGTATTCTTCTTGGCTGGCTCCTTGACTGTGTAGGATGTTGGTTTGTATTGTTAGGCTGGCTCCTTGACTGTGTAGGATGTTGGTTTGTATTCTTCTTGGCTGGCTCCTTGACTGTGTAGGATGTTGGTTTGTATTGTTAGGCTGGCTCCTTGACTGTGTAGGATGTTGGTTTGTATTCTTCTTGGCTGGCTCCTTGACTGTAGGATGTTGGTTTGTATTCTTCTTGGCTGGCTCCTTGACTGTGTAGGATGTTGGTTTGTATTGTTAGGCTGGCTCCTTGACTGTAGGATGTTGGTTTGTATTCTTCTTGGCTGGCTCCTTGACTGTGTAGGATGTTGGTTTGTATTCTTCTTGGCTGGCTCCTTGACTGTAGGATGTTGGTTTGTAATCTTCTTGGCTGGCTCCTTGACTGTGTAGGATGTTGGTTTGTATTGTTAGGCTGGCTCCTTGACTGTGAGGATGTTGGTTTGTATTCTTCTTGGCTGGCTCCTTGACTGTGTAGGATGTTGGTTTGTATTCTTCTTGGCTGGCTCCTTGACTGTGTAGGATGTTGGTTTGTATTCTTCTTGGCTGGCTCCTTGACTGTGTAGGATGTTGGTTTGTATTGTTAGGCTGGCTCCTTGACTGTGTAGGATGTTGGTTTGTATTCTTCTTGGCTGGCTCCTTGACTGTGTAGGATGTTGGTTTGTATTGTTAGGCTGGCTCCTTGACTGTGTAGGATGTTGGTTTGTATTCTTCTTGGCTGGCTCCTTGACTGTGTAGGATGTTGGTTTGTATTGTTAGGCTGGCTCCTTGACTGTGTAGGATGTTGGTTTGTATTCTTCTTGGCTGGCTCCTTGACTGTAGGATGTTGGTTTGTATTCTTCTTGGCTGGCTCCTTGACTGTGTAGGATGTTGGTTTGTATTGTTAGGCTGGCTCCTTGACTGTAGGATGTTGGTTTGTATTCTTCTTGGCTGGCTCCTTGACTGTGTAGGATGTTGGTTTGTATTGTTAGGCTGGCTCCTTGACTGTGTAGGATGTTGGTTTGTATTCTTCTTGGCTGGCTCCTTGACTGTGTAGGATGTTGGTTTGTATTGTTAGGCTGGCTCCTTGACTGTGTAGGATGTTGGTTTGTATTCTTCTTGGCTGGCTCCTTGACTGTAGGATGTTGGTTTGTATTCTTCTTGGCTGGCTCCTTGACTGTGTAGGATGTTGGTTTGTATTGTTAGGCTGGCTCCTTGACTGTGTAGGATGTTGGTTTGTATTCTTCTTGGCTGGCTCCTTGACTGTGTAGGATGTTGGTTTGTATTGTTAGGCTGGCTCCTTGACTGTGTAGGATGTTGGTTTGTATTCTTCTTGGCTGGCTCCTTGACTGTAGGATGTTGGTTTGTATTCTTCTTGGCTGGCTCCTTGACTGTGTAGGATGTTGGTTTGTATTGTTAGGCTGGCTCCTTGACTGTAGGATGTTGGTTTGTATTCTTCTTGGCTGGCTCCTTGACTGTGTAGGATGTTGGTTTGTATTCTTCTTGGCTGGCTCCTTGACTGTGTAGGATGTTGGTTTGTATTCTTCTTGGCTGGCTCCTTGACTGTAGGATGTTGGTTTGTATTCTTCTTGGCTGGCTCCTTGACTGTGTAGGATGTTGGTTTGTATTGTTAGGCTGGCTCCTTGACTGTAGGATGTTGGTTTGTATTCTTCTTGGCTGGCTCCTTGACTGTGTAGGATGTTGGTTTGTATTCTTCTTGGCTGGCTCCTTGACTGTGTAGGATGTTGGTTTGTATTCTTCTTGGCTGGCTCCTTGACTGTGTAGGATGTTGGTTTGTATTCTTCTTGGCTGGCTCCTTGACTGTGTAGGATGTTGGTTTGTATTCTTCTTGGCTGGCTCCTTGACTGTAGGATGTTGGTTTGTAATCTTCTTGGCTGGCTCCTTGACTGTGTAGGATGTTGGTTTGTATTGTTAGGCTGGCTCCTTGACTGTAGGATGTTGGTTTGTATTCTTCTTGGCTGGCTCCTTGACTGTGTAGGATGTTGGTTTGTATTCTTCTTGGCTGGCGTAGTTTCATGTTTTTTTTTCATGCTTGTTTGTTGTTTCATGTTGCTGTCTGTCCCTCTGTTTCCTGCTGTGGCTGTGTGCTTGGGACAGGACAGGGCCCAGCTCTGTTTGTCCAGGTGCAGCCTGTTTATCTCTCCTAAACCCCTGACCCCTAACCTCTGATCCCATGGGGTCACTGGCCATGAGTTCAGAGAGAACCCCCTCAGGGGTCCAAGGTCTTTTTATTTTTTACTTTAGTTTATTTAGTAAAAATGTTACTTAAACTTGTTTTGTTAAGGGCTTGTAAGTAAGCATTTCTCTGTAATTTGTCACCTGTTGCATGTGACAAATAAAATGAGATTAGATTTGTCGTCCAGTCCCTTGCTCCTCCTGTGAATCCATTCCTCACATGGTCGCTAGGTCAGGAAGAATGTTTATCATGTAACACGTGTTGTCACTGTACATGTTAGGACGTGACGTGTACTATTCAAAGCTCCTCAAGCTGGTCATTCTCATTATAACCAGCAATAGTTACAAGTCTTTGCCCATTCCTAAACAGGGATGCATGAGAACCTTTGCTGCCAGTATAGTGATGATATAAGTGAAGTAGTAGACTCCACACTGGTGCTGTAAAGATACCTGCAGAAGAGGAAGAACTGTGAGAGATGAGTACATAGATAAAGACGTACGAGATCTGAGAACACAAGGTGTAGTAATAGTTCCTACTACAGTACAGATGTCTGTATCACCTGTATTCTGGCTGTAAGCGTTGCCGATGTTGAAGAGCTTTTCTGTAGACCGCAGAGATCTGTGTTGAGGGCTCCGTAGTTCCCGTTTAGCTCCGTGGCCGGCTGAGAATGCCACCTTGTTTTAGTTTGCCTAAGATGGATAGAGGGGGAGAAGGTTTTATATTTGATGTCCTCATCTGAACCTGGCCATCATGACGACAGATTCAGTTCATTAGGAAAATGTTACCTGCGTTCTCCTTTAGTTCCTCCACCTGTCTCTGTCTGGCCTCCAGTTGGGATGTTAAAGTTGGAGACATATGAATAGCAAGCTTTCAGACCCTAGTTTCAGAACAAATGCAAACCACATATACTGTAAGTAGGGTTGCAAAATGCCAGTAACCTTCCCCAAATTCAGTTGGATTTTTTCTCTCAGAAATCCTGGTCGGAGGAGTCCGGTTTTCCTGAATATTCCTTCATTATTCCCTATATCTTCCAACTGCAATATCAACTAATTTTGGGAGAGTTACCGCAATTTTGCAACCCTGACAATGTCGTCCAATGTTCTATGTGTAGGGTAGCCCGAAATATATTAATAAAATAAGTCTCATCAACATTGTTTACTTGACCTTGTTCCTGCCCTACTCCCACTTTATCCTCTCACTCCCACTTCATTAGTTGGCAGTCACTGTGTAAAGACGTACATGGGTGTGTTAGACAGCAAGTGTTCTGTCCACACCACCATGGGTGTATTAGACAGCACGTGTTCTGTCCACACCACCATGGGTGTGTTAGACAGCACGTGTTCTGTCCACACCACCATGGGTGTGTTAGACAGCACGTGTTCTGTCCACACCACCATGGGGGTGTGTTAGACAGCACGTGTTCTGTCCACACCACCATGGGTGTGTGTTAGACAGCACGTGTTCTGTCCACACCACCATGGGTGTGTGTTAGACAGCACGTGTTCTGTCCACACCACCATGGGGGTGTGTTAGACAGCACGTGTTCTGTCCACACCACCATGGGGGTGTGTTAGACAGCACGTGTTCTGTCCACACCACCATGGGGGTGTGTTAGACAGCACGTGTTCTGTCCACACCACCATGGGGGTGTGTTAGACAGCACGTGTTCTGTCCACACCACCATGGGGGTGTGTTAGACAGCACGTGTTCTGTCCACACCACCATGGGGGTGTGTTAGACAGCACGTGTTCTGTCCACACCACCATGGGTGTGTGTTAGACAGCACGTGTTCTGTCCACACCACCATGGGTGTGTGTTAGACAGCACGTGTTCTGTCCACACCACCATGGGTGTGTGTTAGACAGCACGTGTTCTGTCCACACCACCATGGGTGTGTATTCAGGGAAGTGAAACTCTCTCTGAACGTTGCAGATGCAAATGGAATGCATGGAGCTGACAGGATGTATTTTATTCAGTTATTCATCGCTACTCTGTAACTGACATGCCAGGATTATTACACCGCTGAACTGGTATTTAACCACAACTCTCATATGTGTTGATTTGGATCGATCTGTCTCTAGGATATGTCTGAGCAGCTAACCAATCGCTGCAGCTGTAAATAGCCCACCCAATCTACCTACCTCATCCCCATATTGTGTTTATTTACTTTTCTGCTCTTTTGCACACCAGTATTCCTACTTGCACATCATCCTCTGATCTTCTATCACTCCAGTGTTAATTTGCTAAATTGTAATTACTTTGCTACTATGGCCTATTTATTGCCTTACCTCCTCACGCCATTTGCACACACTGTATATAGACTTTCTTTTTTTTCTTCTCTATTGTGTTATTGACTGTACGCTTGTTTATTCCATGTGTAACTCTGTTTGTGTCGCACTGCTTTGCTTTATCTTGGCCAGGTTGCAGTTGTAAATGAACTTGTTCTCAACTAGCCTACCTGGTTAAATAAAGGTGAAATTAAAAAAATGTCAGTGTGGATTTGATTTGTTTCTAGGATATCAGTGTATTCTGTGAATTGTGTGTAATGTCTCTGTGTTTCCCAGACCATGACTGATTTGATTAATTGATTTGTGTCTTTCAGACAGACTACCCTGACGGTCTACCTCATGTCCTTCGTAGGGATGTTGGTCTACGCCTTCACCCTCAGTCTGGGTCATCTCTGGGTAGTCTTCCTCACCGCTGGAGCTCTGGGGTAAGACCTCTTTCTCTCTGTCGCTCTCGCACTCATTCTCGCTCGGTCTCGCCAGTATCAGATAGAATAAAATGTATTTTGTATTGAGCTAAATTTAACTTGACTGATAACTAAACCAAGCTGCCCCAATTTAAAACACCATAAAAAAATCTACTCTTTTTGGGTATCATTCTAACAAACACCCCTCATAAGTATACAGCCAATGGAATCTTTGCTAACGAGCTCAGTGACCATTGTCCCATTGCCTGTATTAGAGATGCTAAGCTACCTAAATCGTGTCCAATAATTATTACGAAGAGAAATTTCAGAACTTTCAATGAGCAACATTTCCTGTATGACCTGGGGTTGTATGATTGAGAGGGTGTGTCCTCTATCTTTGATTTGGATCAGGCCCTTACATGTTTTACCTTTCTGTTTAACTCTGTTGTAGATAAACATGCCCCATATAAAATATTACGGGTAAAAGACACACATAACCCATGGTTCATGCATGAATTGTCTGAAAGATTTAATGAAAGAAACTTAGCTTGGCCTAAGGCTAGATTAACTGATTCTACCTCTGACTGGCAGCGCTTCAGACATTTGAGAAATCGATGTCTTACTGTCTCTGACAGGATACAATGTGTGCTTTCTGATGGTGTGAAGTTACCTCGATATTACCAAAGGGGTCGATTTTGGGACCTGTCCTCTTTACTATGTATATAAATAATTTTGGTCTATCTGCAAAAACCTGTAACATTCATTTGTATGCAGATGACACAAAAGTATGCTATTGCCCCTATGACTGACTAGGCTATGCCATTTGTTGCTGCAATCAGATTTTGTCGCCTTGCAGAAAGTTCTTGTTGATACATTTTCTTTTTTTCTTACTTTATGTGTGAAAAACTAGGTATGCTTTCATTTTTTTTGCTGAAATATTTGATGGCTTACACATTTATGCATTGATGTTTCTTTCATTGAGCAGGTTCCCACCTATACATATCTGGGATTTTGGATTGACAATAATTTGGTTTTAAAAAAATCAAAAATACGAATGAGCTAGTTAAGAAGCTGAGATTCTAAAATAGGCTTATTTTATAGAAACAGATCATGCTTCTCCCTAAACAGCAGGAGGCAGATTGTACAGTCAACTTTCCAGCCAGTTCTTGACTACGGTGACACCATTTACCAGAATGCAACAGCTTTTAACCCTTTGGATGCCGTCTACCATAGCTCCCTTCACTTTATCACAGGTGACCGTTTCAATACGCGTCACTGCATCCTGTATCAAAAGGTTGGCTGGTCCTCATTTAAACTCCCGTAGATCACTTCATTACTCACTCTGTTTTCAAAGCTCTACTATACAAGCTTCCTACCTACCTCACGTCGGTGTTAAAAAATAAATAAGAAATGAGACACCAAAACCGTTCACAGGGATGATTAATCCGATCTAGGTAAATCCAACTTCAGTTTTAGTGCACAAACTCCTTGACTCTCGGGTATATGTAGGGCAGTTTAGGACTTTAATGTTGAATGAGTTTTTAATGAGAATTGCAACTGTTTGGATTGAATGTAAATAATTGTATTTGTGGTGTTTGAAGCGGTAGTGTTGATTTTGTCATTTGTAGTTAAATTTTTTTAATTGATCATTTTGAATATGTATTGTTGTTCTCAGGGCAACATTGTAAGATAAAAAAGTAACTAGGCAAGTCAGTTAAGAACAAATTCTTATTTACCATGATGGCCTAGGAACAGTGCCTTGTTGAGGGGCAGAATGACAGATTTTTACCTTGTCAGCTCGGGGATTTGATCAAGCTGAAAGACATGGCCCAACGCTCTAACCACTAGGCTCCCTTGAGCCCCTGGTCTCAATGGGTTCACCTGAATAAATATATCTCTCAACCCGTCCCTTTCTCTCTCTCTGCCCCCCTCTCTCTTGCACGCTCTGTCTCTCTCTCTTAACACCTGAGATGCAACCCCTGTTCTCTAAATTATGCAGGAGAGGGGCAAGACTTGTCATTATGATATTTAGCTATGAATGTACAGAGAGTAGAAAGTATTCATTTATGAAGTCATAAGCTGTCTGTCAACCCAGGCTATTCTGATAATGATTGAGGTGTGCCCCAGTCATTTATGTCCTGTTCTATTGCATATTTGTGACGTGTCTCCTTTCTCCTTGTTGAATCTGTGTGACAGACACAACCACAGAATGAAATAGAACACAAGAGTGTACATAAGGATCCTAGCAACAGGACTGAAACATCTGCCATCTTGATCAGGAAAATATTAATTCTAGATACCAAAAAATAGGATCTCTGTGTATACATAAAGTACCAGTCAAAAGTTTATTTAAATTTTATTATTTTCTACATTGTAGAGTAGTAGTGAAGACATCAAAACTATGGAATCACGTAGTTACCGATAAAGTGTTAAACAAATCTAAATATATTTCAGATTCTTCGAAGTAGCCACCCTTTGCCTCTGACGGCTTTGCACACTCTTGGCATTCTCTCAACAAGCTTCATGAGGTCACCTGGAATGCATTTCAATTAACAGGTGTGTCTTGTCAAAGTTAATTTGTGGAATTTCTTTCCTTCTCAATGTGTTTGAGTCAATCAGTTGTGTTGTGACAAGGTAAGGGTGGTATACAGAAGATAGCCCTATTTGGTAAAAGACCAAGTCCATATTATGGCAAGAACGGCTCAAATAAGCAAAGAGAAATGACAGTCCATTACTTTAAGACAGGAAAGTCAGTCAATCTGGAAAATTTCAAGAACTTTGAAAGTTTCTTCAAGTGCAGTTGCAAAAACCATCAAGCGCTATGATACAACTAGCTATCATGAGGACCGCCACAGGAAAGGAAGACAGGAAAGGAAGACCCAGAGTTAACTGTACCTCAGATTGCAGCCCAAATAAATGCTTCAGAGTTCAAGTAACAGATACATAAACTGTTCAGAGGAGATTGCGTGAATCATGCCTTCATGGTCAAATTTCTGCAAAGAAACCACCACTAAAGAACACCAGTAAGAAGAGACTTGCTTGGGCCAAGAAACATGAGCAATGGACATTAGACCGGTGGAAAACTGTCCTTTTTGGTCTGGTGTACAAGTTTGAGATTTTTTCTTCTTCCAACTGACGTGTCTTAGTGAGATGCAGAGTAGGTGAACGGATGGTCTCTGCATGTGTGGTTCCCACCGTGAAGCATGGAGGAGGAGGTGTGGGGGTGCTTTGCTGGTGACACTGTCTGTGATTTATTTAGAACTCAAGGGACACTTGACCAGCATGGCTACCACAGCATTCTACAGTGATATGCCATCCCATCTGGTTTGCGCTTAGTAGGATGACCCAAAACACACCTCCAGGTTGGTAAGGGCTATTTGACCAAGAAGGAGAGTGATGGAGTGCTGCATCAGATGACCTGCCCTCCACAATCACCACCCTACCTCAACCCAATTGACATAGATGAGTTGGACCGCGAAGTGAAGGAAAAGCAGCCAAAAAGTGCTCAGCATATGTGGGAACTCCTTCAAGACTGCTGGGAAAGTATTCCAGGTGAAGCTGGTTGAGAGAATGCCAAGAGTGTTCAAAGCAAAGGGTGGCTACTTTGAAGAATCTCAAATATAAAATATATTTTGATTTGTTTAACACTTTTTTGGTTACTACATGATTCCATATGTGTTATTTCATAGTATTGATGTCTTCACTATTATTCTACAATGTAGAAAATAGTAAAAATCAAGAAACCCCTTGAATGAGTAGGTGTGTCCAAACTTTTGACTGGTACTGTATATGAAGCTGTAATAAGTGTTATAATATTTCCATCTGTCTATATAGCGCTTTATTATAATAGTGTGTGTGTGTGTGCAGGTTCTTCATGACAGGCTACCTGCCCCTGGGCTTTGAGTTTGGAGTGGAGCTGACCTATCCCGAGTGTGAAGGCACCTCTTCAGGCCTGCTCAACTGCTCTGCACAGGTGAACACACACACACACACACACACACACACACACACACACACACACACACACACACACACACACACACACACACACACACACACCAGCTGCTGCAGACAGTTGGCAGATCAAAGCGTTTGGTATCCATGGAAATACAGTGCATTTGGAAAGTATTCAGACCTTTTCCTTAATTTGTTACATTGGTCTTAATCTAAAATGAATGAAATAGCTTCTTTTTTTTCCACCAATCTACAAATACCCTATAATGACAAAACAAATGTTCATATATATATATATATATGAACTTTTAAAAACATAAAAACATTTGTATATTGAAAATTGAAATCACATTTACATAAATATTCAGAGCCTTTACTCAGTACTTTGTTGAAGCACCTTTTGGCAGCGATTACAGCCTAGGGTATGGGGTTACAAGCATAGCAAAGGGTCTGAATACGAATGTGAATAAGGTATTTTTGTTTTATTTTTAATAAATTAGCAAACATTTTTAAAACCTGTTTTCACTTTGTCATAATGGGGTATTGTGTGTAGATTGACAAATATTTAATTCATTTTAGAAAAAGTCTTTAACAAAACAAAATGTGGGAAAAGGGAAGGGTTGTGAATACTTTCCGAATGCTGTGTGAGTAGATACACATATATCAAAAACATACTGTTGACAGGTAGGCTATGGTGTAATTGAATGTTTTGCTTTGTGTGGTAGGTTTTCTCGGTTTTGACACTTATGTAGGCGTCAAAACCAGAAATCAAATAACGCAATATATGTCATAACAGGTTTAAATGTATGTGTTATGACCAGTTATGAAAGCCTCACCAGCTAGCTGCCAGTCTTTTTTGCTTCACTGTCCGATCATAAAAAAACAGCTCACTAATGGTTATTTTTACCTTTCCACAAATGGTCTGTATGTGTTGCTTGATATGAGTAAGTTAACACAAATGTATCACAGAATAGGTCACGAATGGGTAGCTACTGCCAGTCATCTAGCTAGCTACATTTCAGTAATAGTTATCCTCCTAAACTAACTTGAAAATATTTGTCTGAAAATTAACTAGTCGCCAGTTATTGTTGCCTGCTAGCTACATTTTTATTCAGATAATAATTTATTAAAATAATTTTATTATTTGAAATTTAGTTTTTTTTACATTGGATAAAAGTAGACTCGCAGCTACAAAATGGTATATCATACACTTCAGTTGAGGAACATTGGGAAAGTCATTTTGCTTTGAAAGTTGATAAAATGGCCTTTGTTTTGGTACTACTATTTGAGAGCCCTTCTTTGTCTACACCCATTCAGCATCGTTCACACCCTCTTAAGCTTTAGCCCCACCCATCTCTTTAAGGGTTGATCTGAGCGTTCTGTACTAACTTGCTAGCTACTTCCAGACATCTCAGTGAGAGAGAACAGCTCACTGAACATGACTTGCCCTTCCAGAGCTGGTTAGGCTTTTTATGTTAACAGAGCATTGGTGACTGCAACTGTGCTGTCAGTTTGTAAATTCAGAGCATTTTGCGTTCAGTTTACTGACACCAGCCATATTCAACGGATGTTGCACGTTCGTAAATTCATCAGTTATTCTGCGCTTTTGTTAAGACATGTAACTAGCTAGCTAGGTAAACAATGAACCATAATCCCAACTCATGATGTTACTACCCTGCATGAATTTGCATGTTGCTAACCAACCAGGTTCAATGTTAGCTAGCTAACATTTAGGCTGTAACTAGTGACATTTAGACATACAGACCAGCTCAAATAGATAGAAGCGTGCTATATGGCAGACAAATCCAAACTCATCTCTCGGCATGTCCAGCCCACTCATTATCTTAGCCAATCATGGCTAGCGGGAAGGTTGCTGACTTTTTCCTCTGGCTAAACCAACTAGTCTCGTAATTTAACAATTTTATTTGTATTTACAGATGGCATACAAGTTTGTTGTTAAGGCACATGAAAGTTCACATGTTCGAGAAGGCTCTCCTGTGAAGTAGTGACCCGTGACATACGCTTAGTTTCCTGAAACGGGTCACATATTTGGCTGAAAACTAACAAATAGCCAGTTGTTGCCCATGGTGGAATCATATGTAACCCGCTGGCTCCTGAAGCCTATGTCCCCTTGAGCGCCCGAGTATAGCTAACATTAACTAGCTAGCATCGCACATGATCATTTCGCTAGCTAGCTGAGCTGTTTTATAAGAAGAAAAAAGAAAAAGCTCCTTGGCGACCAATATTATTGAGGCGCAGGAATGTCAGATCAATTTTGAGCTTTGGTGCAAGAACTGAAAGTGAATGCTGCCACTGGGAGGTGCCTCGCCTCCACTGGACCTGAAAGGTTTCTCACAACTTTGACAGCTTTGTTATTGAGATCAGGACAACATATTAAGGTAAGAAACTGTATACAATTTGGTAATTATTGTATTTCTTCGGATTTTACAAGATGAGTCTGAAATGTACTGATAAGCATAGTAGACAGTAAGCCAAAACAAGGCTAGCAAGCTATCTACTTGATTTAGCTCTTATTGTCTTTTCAATGTTAATGTTTACCTTGTTAACTGTACAAAATAAAATGCTCATTCTCAATTTGAAGAGCATTTGTCATTGGTATTAGCTAAGAGCTAAAATGAATTGGCTGGTGTCTGAATTGATTTGTAGCTAGCTAACATTAGCTACAGTAGCTAGCTAGCCAGCCACAAGACAGGGCTGCTGCAGGATTGCTATTTTACCAGTAAAATGTATGTATGATACCCATATAATTAGCTAGATAAGCCTGCCGGCTGTTGATTGAAAGAATGAATGTAGGCTAAGACTGAAGCCTAACCCTTAAGGCGTCAGCATGCTTCAGTTCCGGTGAACTCGGCTAACCGAACGAGTGTGCTTGCATACTCCCTTAAAAGACCTTCGCTTGAAAAATGAGCAACTTTTTGAGATGCCGTTGTGGTACTCCAGTGAGTGAGTGACTCACTGCAGACATAAGCACTAGTAAAGGGACTCCTAGTCTTCACCCAGTAGCTCAGATTGTCACCGGTCATTTAGCCTCCCCTGCATGCTTTTAATTTGTTCCCATTCTGACTCTTCCTGTATTAGGCTACAGGCCTAGTGGAAGGTATATACAGAAGAAATGTAAGTTTTAAAAGCCAATTATTGTTAATGTTTACTTTGATAACTGTACAAAATGTATCTTATTGCCTTATCATATTTAGTCATTCCAATTTTCGATGTAACTTGCACTTACTATGTATTCCCCTCAATAAAGTTCTTGGTTTATTAATACACGACTTGTGTATGTCTTTCCTTATATGTAAGACTAAGTGTCATTTGTAATCTGTTTTGATGTAGATAAAGTGGAACTGACAGTGTTTTAGGAACATGAAATCTTATTACAATCTGGGTAACACTTTATTTGACACCGTGTCAACTTTTTATGACAGTAAAAACCATGTCATAAGCACTGACAACCTGTCATATGGTCATAAGCGCTGACATAACCTGTCATAAGCGCTGACATAACCTGTCATAAGCGCTGACATAACCTGTCATAACATTTTACATTTAAGTCATTTAGCAGACGCTCTTATCCAGAGCGACTTACAAATTGGTGCATTCACCTTATGATATCCAGTGGAACAACCACTTTACAATAGTGCATCTAAATATTTTAAGGGGGGGGGGGTTAGAAGGATTACTTTATCCTATCCCAGGTATTCCTTAAAGAGGTGGGGTTTCAGGTGTCTACGGAAGGTGGCGATTGACTCCGCTGTCCTGGCGTCGTGAGGGAGCTTGTTCCACCATTGGGGTGCCAGAGCAGCGAACAGTTTTGACTGGGCTGAGCGGGAACTGTGCTTCCTCAGAGGTAGGGGGGCCAGCAGGCCAGAGGTGGATGAACGCAGTGCCCTTGTTTGGGTGTAGGGCCTGATCAGAGCCTGAAGGTACGGAGGTGCCGTTCCCCTCACAGCTCCGTAGGCAAGCGCCATGGTCTTGTAGCGGATGCGAGCTTCAACTGGAAGCCAGTGGAGAGAGCGGGGTGACGTGAGAGAACTTGGGAAGGTTGAACACCAGACGGGCTGCGGCGTTCTGGATGAGTTGTAGGGGTTTAATGGCACAGGCAGGGAGCCCAGCCAACAGCGAGTTGCAGTAATCCAGACGGGAGATGACAAGTGCCTGGATTAGGACCTGCGCCGCTTCCTGTGTGAGGCAGGGTCGTACTCTGCGAATGTTGTAGAGCATGAACCTACAGGATCGGGTCACCGCCTTGATGTTAGTGGAGAACGACAGGGTGTTGTCCAGGGTCACGCCAAGGCTCTTAGCACTCTGGGAGGAGGACACAATGGAGTTATCAACCGTGACGGCGAGATCATGGAACGGGCAGTCCTTCCGCGGGAGGAAGAGCAGCTCCGTCTTGCCTCTGACATAACATTGTCATATATTTACACCTGTTGTGACATATTTTATGGCAGGTTATGACACCTACATAAGTGTCAAAACCCACTTTTTCTTTCAAATCAGTTTTTTCCTGCCAAGAAGTTTCCTTTCGTTTGAAAGTTTAGTTTCTTAAATCCTTTGTTGTAGTGAATTCTTTAGTCTTTTTTTCATCATATTTTAAATAGCTAAGTAATTATATATATATATATATAACACTTTATGACACCGTCATGAAGCATTATGACCATACCGTGTCACTTTACTTGGACAAGCTAGCTAGTTAGCTGGGTCATCTTGTTATCTATGCTGGTTGTTAGTTTGCATAACTGATATGTGTATAACTGTAAGGGACACTATGTTTTATGGGTGATATTTACAGAGTGGGTGAACGCCATTCCTGGCAGGCTGATCAGATTCAATAACTGCCTCAGAGGCTGATATGTAAGGATGAGGCCTTTACAGGCTGTCTGCAAGGAGCCTCTCTATATGAAGCAGCATCCTGACATCAGCCTCTGAGGCTGCTTTTGAATCTGATCAGCCTGTCTGTAATAGAGCTCATCCCTTGGATCTGATATGCATCTGCCTATAAAGCACTTTGACATCAAATTTTATTGGTCACTTACACATAGCATCTGTAAAATATCAGAGGTGCAGCGAAATGCTTGTTTCTATATAGCTCCAACAGTGCAATAATACCAAACGATACACACAAATCCCCCAAACGAAGATGGCGAGCTTGGTTCTTGTATTTCCTATTGAGTTTGTTTTTGTGACGGACGGTTTCTATGGCCAGGCTGTCCTCTCTGGGTTGCCAGATCTGTCTCTCACAGACGGTTTCTATGGCCAGGCTGTGCTCAATGAGTCTGTACATGTGTCATTGTTTCTCAGTTTTCTATCAGTCACGGTGGTCAGATAGTCTGCCACCATGTACTGTCTGTTTAGAGACAAATAGCATTGAAGTCTACTTAGATTTTTTTATTTTTTTTTGTGGTGTCTTTCCAATAGGTGATATTTGTGATGATTTGAGTGCTGTCCTGAGGCTTTGTTGGATTGGTTGGGGTTAGTGAACTGAGCCTCAGAACCAGATAACTGAGGGGACTCTTCTCTATGGTCACCTCTTGACATTTTGAGGACTTAGTAATGGTAGGAGTGGGGGTCAGTAGTTAAAAAAAAAAAAAAGATTATACAATTTGGTGGCTTTTTTGGGAAATTAATCAGAGGAGGGAATTGGCATAATTCTGCTCTGCATACGTTGTTGGGTGTTTGTCAAATTCTTGCTTCGTAAGCGGACCCCACACTTCACTGCCATAGAGCGGACCCCACACTTCACTGCCATATAGCGGACCCCACACTTCACTGCCATATAGCGGACCCCACACTTCGCTGCCATAGAGCGGACCCCACACTTCGCTGCCATATAGCGGACCCCACACTTCACTGCCATATAGCGGACCCCACACTTCACTGCCATATAGCGGACCCCACACTTCGCTGCCATATAGCGGACCCCACATTTCGCTGCCATATAGCGGACCCCACATTTCGCTGCCATATAGCGGACCCCACATTTCACTGCCATATAGCGGACCCCACACTTCACTGCCATATAGCGGACCCCACACTTCACTGCCATATAGCGGACCCCACACTTCGCTGCCATATAGCGGACCCCACATTTCGCTGCCATATAGCGGACCCCACATTTCGCTGCCATATAGCGGACCCCACATTTCACTGCCATATAGCGGACCCCACACTTCACTGCCATATAGTGGACCCCACACTTCACTGCCATATAGCGGACCCCACACTTCACTGCCATATAGCGGACCCCACACTTCACTGCCATATAGTGGACCCCACACTTCACTGCCATATAGCGGACCCCACATTTCACTGCCATATAGTGGACCCCACACTTCACTGCCATAGAGCGGACCCCACACTTCACTGCCATATGGCGGACCCCACATTTCACTGCCATATAGCGGACCCCACACTTCACTGCCATATAGCGGACCCCACACTTCACTGCCATATAGCGGACCCCACACTTCACTGCCATATAGCGGACCCCACACTTCACTGCCATATAGCGGACCCCACACTTCACTGCCATATAGCGGACCCCACACTTCACTGCCATATAGCGGACCCCACACTTCACTGCCATAGAGCGGACCCCACACTTCACTGCCATAGAGCGGACCCCACACTTCACTGCCATAGAGCGGACCCCACACTTCACTGCCATAGAGCGGACCCCACACTTCACTGCCATATAGTGCTATTGGTTCTATTATTGAATAGAATATTATGAGCCAGATCGTAATTTGTGCGTCTAATTTAATACATTGTTTAATGGCACAGAAAGCCCTGCTTGCTTTGTCTTTCAGTTCATTCATGGCTAGGGTGAAGGTTCCCCTGTGGCGCCGCGGGGTGAAGGTTCCCCTGTGGCGCCGCGGGGTGAAGGTTCCCCTGTGGCGCCGCGGGGTGAAGGTTCCCCTGTGGCGCCGCGGGGTGAAGGTTCCCCTGTGGCGCCGCGGGGTGAAGGTTCCGTTATGCGTACGTGTGTTCTATATCAGTAGAGCCCAGTAAAAGTATATCAGTTTCCCTGACATCTGGACCTTTTCTGGAATATCAGAATGTTTGTCTTGTTGAGATTGACTGTCAGGGTCCAGGTCTGACAGAACTATAGCTGATGATCTAATGGTTGCTGTAACCGTCTTGTGTGGGACAGCAGCACCAGGTCATCTGACTACAGGAGGCATCTGTGTCGCTAAGAATGAGACCGGGGGCTGTTGATTTGCTCTAGTGTTTTGTTTTTTTTGCCGTTTCATTAATCTAGATATTAAATATACTTGAGCTGGATTTGTTCCGCTGTTTTACTCCTCACCCTTGGGAAAATAAACATGTTCATGTTGACTACATTTGTTATTAGTGTACGTTGATTTGATTACATGTTTTTCCTGCCACACCACTTTAAATTCATTTCAGTAAAAAACCTTCATGTCAATTTCAATCAAATGCTTTTTGGAAATCTACAAAGCATGAGAATTTTATGTTTTGATGTACATGTTTATCAATTAGGGTGTGTAAGATCTAAATATGGTCTGATATTTGGTATACAATTTCACTTCTGCTCAGGATGTCGTTCACTCAGAACGTGCAGTAATCTGCTGTTCGTGATGATGCAGAATATTTCCACCCAGTTGCTGTTGACACAAATACCACGATAATTGTTTGGGTCAAATTTGTATTTTTATATATATATTTTACATTTATATAATTATTATGTTTTTTTTAATATATATATATATATATAGTTCCAGATGTCAGGGAAATAGCCTATTCCCAACACTGTTAACCAGTTTAAGTATGGCAGTGATACATTTGGTGCGCCCCACAGTTTGGGAACTACTGGTGTAGAGGGCCACTTCCCCCGACAGGTGTTTGGTGTCATTTTCACTATCTGTCAAGGAAAGATAATTGATAACTCACTTTCTCTGTCTCTCTGTCTCTCTCTCTCTATATATATATATATATATATATATATATATACACACACATACATAGGTGTTTGGTATCATGTTCACTATCTGCCAGGGGAAGATCATAGATAACTACGGGACTCTGGCAGGAAACATCTTCCTCTGCGTCTTCCTCTTCATCGGATCGGTCCTCACAGGTAAAATACCTTTTTCTAATAATAATAATGATGGTGGTCAAAAGTAGTCCACTACATAGGGAATAGGGTGCCATTGGCTACTGTAGTCCAAGTCCACATTCACCCACATGAGAGGAAAGTGAGCCTACTGTGCCTGAAGGGTTAACTCCTGAGAGCTGCTGTGTTATTCCTTAAATACATCCATACTGGCTACTGGAGAACATCAGGGCTGAAGTCCAAGTTCACCAACGTGACAATAGACTATCCCTAAACTCGGTCCTCTGGACCCTAACACTACATAGCTGATTGAAATGATCAAAGATTGATGATTAGTTGATTTCTTTGAATCAGCTGTGTAGTGCTGTGGGAAAAAAACAAAACGTGTACCCAGTGGGGGTCTGAGAAACCCTGCACTAGATGATAATGTTAATGATGTGAAGGGTTAAAGGTCAGTCCAGAGGGTTACTGCATTGACAGTATTTAGGGGAGAACTATAAATCAATGAGCCCTAAACTCCTCTTATTAAAGTACATACTGGTTATTGGAGACCAGGGCTAAAGTCCCAGGTTCATTTATGTTAATGATTGTATGACTAGAAGGGTTAAAGGTCAGCGACAGAGGGTTACTGCATGGGCAGTATTTAAGGTAAACTATAGTTAAATAAAGGTTAGATTAAACATGTAAATAATTGGTCATGAGTTGGCTTGTCAATCTGAACCATAGCTAATGCACTAGGCAGTGTTGCAATATTAACAAAGTCATAAACCACTGTGTTATGAATTAGTCGTTCCAGCTTTTTTATTGAAGGATTTATGTACTGTGCATGTCGTAGTACGGTGTACCTTTTTGTATTGAGTGCCCTCTAGTGGAAGCTGTACCTTACTGTCTTTGCTACAGGGAATATTCCTTCATGCTATTTGACAAGCAACACAACTGCCTTTCCTCAGTGAAACAAATGTATTCACCTGATCCACGTATCAAACTCCCCTCCTTGAGGGTGGAGTGTCTGCGGGTTTTCACCCCTCACAGATTAGTTAGGAACGCCCACCCTCACCTGGTTGTCTAGGTCTTAATTGATTAGTTAGGAACGCCCACCCTCACCTGGTTGTCTAGGTCTTAATTGATTAGTTAGGAACCCCCCCTCACCTGGTTGTCTAGGTCTTAATTGATTAGTTAGGAACTCTCACCTGGTTGTCTAGGTCTTAATTGATTAGTTAGGAAGTCTCACCTGGTTGTCTAGGTCTTAATTGATTAGTTAGGAAGTCTCACCTGGTTGTCTAGGTCTTAATTGATTAGTTAGGAACCCTCACCTGGTTGTCTAGGTCTTAATTGATTAGTTAGGAACCCTCACCTGGTTGTCTAGGTCTTAATTGATTAGTTAGGAACTCCCCTCACCTGGTTGTCTAGGTCTTAATTGATTAGTTAGGAACTCCCCTCACCTGGTTGTCTAGGTCTTAATTGATTAGTTAGGAACTCCCCTCACCTGGTTGTCTAGGTCTTAATTGATTAGTTAGGAACTCCCCTCACCTGGTTGTCTAGGTCTTAATTGATTAGTTAGGAACTCCCCTCACCTGGTTGTCTAGGTCTTAATTGATTAGTTAGGAACTCCCCTCACCTGGTTGTCTAGGTCTTAATTGATTAGTTAGGAACGCCCACCCTCACCTGGTTGTCTAGGTCTTAATTGATTAGTTAGGAACCCCCCTCACCTGGTTGTCTAGGTCTTAATTGATTAGTTAGGAACCCCCCTCACCTGGTTGTCTAGGTCTTAATTGATTAGTTAGGAACCCCCCTCACCTGGTTGTCTAGGTCTTAATTGATGAGTTAGGAACTCCCCTCACCTGGTTGTCTAGGTCTTAATTGATTAGTTAGGAACCCTCACCTGGTTGTCGAGGTCTTAATTGATTAGTTAGGAACCCTCACCTGGTTGTCTAGGTCTTAATTGATTAGTTAGGAACTCCCCTCACCTGGTTGTCGTGTTCTTAATTGATTAGTTAGGAACCCCCCTCACCTGGTTGTCTAGGTCTTAATTGATTAGTTAGGAACTCCCCTCACCTGGTTGTCGTGTTCTTAATTGATTAGTTAGGAATGCCCACCCTTACCTGGTTGTCTAGGTCTTAATTGATTAGTTAGGAACCCCCCTCACCTGGTTGTCTAGGTCTTAATTGATGAGTTAGGAACTCCCCTCACCTGGTTGTCTAGGTCTTAATTGATTAGTTAGGAACTCCCCTCACCTGGTTGTCGAGGTCTTAATTGATTAGTTAGGAACCCTCACCTGGTTGTCTAGGTCTTAATTGATTAGTTAGGAACTCCCCTCACCTGGTTGTCGTGTTCTTAATTGATTAGTTAGGAACCCCCCTCACCTGGTTGTCTAGGTCTTAATTGATTAGTTAGGAACTCCCCTCACCTGGTTGTCGTGTTCTTAATTGATTAGTTAGGAATGCCCACCCTTACCTGGTTGTCTAGGTCTTAATTGATTAGTTAGGAACCCCCCTCACCTGGTTGTCTAGGTCTTAATTGATGAGTTAGGAACTCCCCTCACCTGGTTGTCTAGGTCTTAATTGATTAGTTAGGAACTCCCCTCACCTGGTTGTCGAGGTCTTAATTGATTAGTTAGGAACCCTCACCTGGTTGTCTAGGTCTTAATTGATTAGTTAGGAACCCTCACCTGGTTGTCTAGGTCTTAATTGATTAGTTAGGAACCCTCACCTGGTTGTCTAGGTCTTAATTGATTAGTTAGGAACCCCTCACCTGGTTGTCTAGGTCTTAATTGATTAGTTAGGAACTCCCCTCACCTGGTTGTCTAGGTCTTAATTGATTAGTTAGGAACTCCCCTCACCTGGTTGTCTAGGTCTTAATTGATTAGTTAGGAACTCCCCTCACCTGGTTGTCTAGGTCTTAATTGATTAGTTAGGAACTCCCCTCACCTGGTTGTCTAGGTCTTAATTGATGAGTTAGGAACTCCCCTCACCTGGTTGTCAGGGTCTTAATTGATGAGTTAGGAACTCCCCTCACCTGGTTGTCTAGGTCTTAATTGATTAGTTAGGAACCCCCCTCACCTGGTTGTCTAGGTCTTAATTGATTAGTTAGGAACCCCCCTCACCTGGTTGTCTAGGTCTTAATTGATTAGTTAGGAACCCCCCTCACCTGGTTGTCTAGGTCTTAATTGATTAGTTAGGAACCCCCCTCACCTGGTTGTCTAGGTCTTAATTGATTAGTTAGGAACCCCCCTCACCTGGTTGTCTAGGTCTTAATTGATTAGTTAGGAACCCCCCTCACCTGGTTGTCTAGGTCTTAATTGATTAGTTAGGAACCCCCCTCACCTGGTTGTCTAGGTCTTAATTGATTAGTTAGGAACTCTCACCTGGTTGTCTAGGTCTTAATTGATTAGTTAGGAACCCCCCTCACCTGGTTGTCTAGGTCTTAATTGATTCGTTGGGAACCCTCACCTGGTTGTCTAGGTCTTAATTGATTCGTTGGGAACCCTCACCTGGTTGTCTAGGTCTTAATTGATTAGTTGGGAACCCTCACCTGGTTGTCTAGGTCTTAATTGATTAGTTAGGAACCCTCACCTGGTTGTCTAGGTCTTAATTGATTAGTTAGGAACCCTCACCTGGTTGTCTAGGTCTTAATTGATTCGTTGGGAACCCTCACCTGGTTGTCTAGGTCTTAATTGGACACCACTGACCTGAACCGTATAACACCTGTTCATGGAATTGTATAGAGATCTGCTGAAGGGTGATGTGTTGCAGGCTGGCATCAAAATGGCTGGCACACAACTTACTAGTCTTACATAAATCCTAAACATGCATGTCCACTTTTTAAGAAATGAATTTCTTCTCTCCAGGCTTCATCAAGTCAGACCTGCAGAGACAGAAGGCCAACCAGTTAGCCAAGGCAGCTGTAAGTGTGGGGGGCTGGTTGAGGGGGGAGGTTAGGGCAGTGTGTGTGTGTGTGTGTGTGTGTGTGTGTGTTAAATCAATTTCTGTATAGCTATGTATGCATGTCTGGTGCAGTATGCTCCGAAAGTCACCTTACAGTATTTTGCTGTTGCTCCTAGAATAACTTGTCTCATGCTGAATTGCATGTCTGTCTGTTTAATGTTCTCTGTGTCGTGTGTGTGTGTGTGTGTGTGTGTGTGTGTGTGTGTGTGTGTGTGTGTGTCTGTTTAACGCCCTGTGTGTGTGTCTGTTTAACGCCCTGTGTGTGTGTCTGTTTAACGCCCTGTGTGTGTGTCTGTTTAACGCCCTGTGTGTGTGTCTGTTTAACGCCCTGTGTGTGTGTCTAACGTTGTGTGTGTGTCTGTTTAACGTCCTGTGTGTGTGTGTCTATTTAACGTTGTGTGTGTGTGTGTGTCTGTTTAACGTCCTGTGTGTGTGTGTGTGTGTGTGTGTGTGTCTGTTTAACGTCCTGTGTGTGTGTGTCTGTTTAACGTCCTGTGTGTGTGTGTGTGTGTGTCTGTTTAACGTCCTGTGTGTGTGTGTGTGTGTGTCTGTTTAACGTCCTGTGTGTGTGTGTGTGTGTGTGTGTGTGTGTGTGTGTGTGTGTGTGTGTGTGTGTGTGTGTGTGTGTGTGTGTGTGTGTGTGTTAATAACCCCTTACTATCTATCTATATCTCACAGACGGGCACGTTTATTCCAGTAAGTCAGAAGACGTAAAATTTGACCACTTTGATAGGTGACCTCAATAGGATGATCAGATCAGGTCGCTCTTGGAAAACCTAGTATCTCCATTTGCCCCAAAAATGTTTTTTTTTTCTTCATTTATTGAAAGCAGTAACGCCCCTCAATTCAAAATAACTTCTGAAGTTTCGTAAATGTATGTTTGTTTTGGTAACACTTGACATCCTGCGCCATAAAACGTTATGACACGGTCATAACAGCTGACATAACTTATCGTAACCTGTCGTAATATGGTCATAACTGTCATGACATATATTTAAAACTGTTGTGCATTCGGAAAGTATTCAGACCCCTTGACTTTTTCCACATTTTGTTACGTTAAATCGTTATTCTAAACTTGATTAAATAGTTGTTTTTTTTCACCAATCTACACACAATACCCCATAATGACAAAGCAATAACAGGTTTGCAGAATTGTCTTTACAAAAATGGAAATATCACATTTTACAGCAGCGATTACAGCCTTGTTTTCTTGGGTATGACGCTACACGCTTGGCACACCTGTATTTGGGGAGTTTCTTTCCCTCTGCACTCCCCTGCACTTGCCTGTCAAGCTAAGGACTCAAGGCAGCATGTGTGAGCACCTTACAACCTCAAGTTTTCTTGGGTATGACGCTACAAGCTTGGCACATCTGTGTTTGGGGAGTTTTTCCCATTCTTCTCTGCAGATCCTCTCAAGTTCTGTCAGGTTGGACGAGGAGCGTCGCTGCGCAGTTATTTTCAGGTCTCTCCAGAGATGTGCGATCGGGTTCAAGTCCAGGCTCTGGCTGGGCCACTCAAGGACATTCAGAGACTTGTCCCGAAGCCACTCCTGTGTTGTCTTGGCTGTGTGCTTAGGGTTGATGTCCTGTTGGAAGGTGAACCTTCGCCCCAGTCTGAGGTTCTGAGTGCTCTGGAGCAGGTTTTCATCAAGGATCTCTCTGTACTTTGCTGTGTTCATTTTTCAATCGATCCTGAGTAGTCTCCCATTCCCTGCCACTGAAAAACATCCCCACAGCATGATGCTGCCATCCATGTTTCACTGTAGGAATGGTGCCAGGTTTCCTCCAGATGTGACTCTTGGTATTCAGACCAAATCTTGGTTTCAACAGACCAGAGAATCTTGTTTCTCAAGGTCTGAGAGTCCTTTAAGTGCCGTTTGGCAAACTCCAAATGGACTGTCATGTGACTTTTACTGAGGAGCTTCTGTCTGGCCGCTCTACCATAAAGGCCTGATTGGTGGAGGGTTGCAGAGATGGTTGTCCCATCTCCACAGAGGAACTCTGGGGCTCTGTCAGTGACCATTGGGTTCTTGGTCACCTCCCTGACCAAAGCCCTCCTCTCTGGATTCCTCAGTTTGGCCGGGCGACCAGCTCTAGGAAGAGTCTTGGCGGTTCCAACCTTCTTCCATTTTAGAATGATGGAGGCCACGGTGTTCTTGGGGAACTTCAATGCTGCAGAAATGTTTTGGTACCCTTCCCCAGATCTGTGCCTCGACACAATCCTATCTTGGAGCTCTACGGACAATTCCTTCGACCTCATGGCTTGATTTCTGCTCTGACATGCACTGTCAACTGTGGGACCTTTTATATAGACATGGTGTGTGCCTTTCCAAATGATGTCCATTCAATTGAAATGACCACAAGTTGTAGAAACATCTAAGGATGATCAATGGAAACAGGATGCATCTGAGCTCAATTTCAAATCGCAGTCTGAATACTTATGTAAATAAGGTATTTCTGTTTTTCGCTTTGTCATTAATTGGTATTGTGTGTAGATTGATGAGGGGAAAAAAATGAATTATCAATTTTAGAATAAGGCTGTAATGTAACAAAATGTAGAAAAAGAAGGGATCGGAATACTTTCAGAATGCACTGTATATAGCTTTATTTTATGGCTGGTTATGACACTGACAAGTGTCAAAACCCACAAAACCTTCCACACAACATTCCATTACACCATAATCTACTCGTCAACAGTATGTTATATAACATTTTCTAAAATTGACCATATTAAATGATCATTGTAATTGAGCACACATTGATGTCAGACATGCACCTACCCCAATCAAATCAAATTTCAAATCAAATGTATTTATATAGCCCTTCTTACATCAGCTGATATCTCAAAGTGCTGTACAGAAACCCAGCCGAAAACCCCAAACAGCAAGCAATGCAGGTGTAGAAGCACGTTGGCTAGGAAAAACTCCCTAGAAAGGCCAAAACCTAGGAAGAAACCTAGAGAGGAACCAGGCTATGAGGGGTGGCCAGTCCTCTTCTGGCCCCAATGCTCTGTTGCTGATGACTGGGATGAATGCAGGAGCAGGACAAGACACCTTTTTGACTGATATAAGGACATGTACGGGATAGGCCTGTACGGGATAGGCCTGTACGGGATAGGCCAATCTGGCTTAGATGATTATGAAGGTCTTAATGCTTCTTGACAGTGTTCATAAAGTGTGTTTTTATTTAGTCCAAATAAAGTGACACATGATGGTTATAATGCTTCATTACTGTTATAGTGTGTTTTCTACAATTTATTTAAAATATAATAATCAAAAACATGACTAAAGTATTCATTACAACAACAACGTATATAAGAAACAAACTTTCAAACAAAAGGAAACTTCTTGGCAGGAAACAAATTATTTGATTAAATCAACAATGTCATTCTGTATGATCATGTTTTGTGTGAACCCCAGGAAGAGTAGCTGCTGCATATTCAGTAGTTAATGAACCCCAGGAAGAGTAGCTGCTGCATGTTCAGTATCTAATGAACCCCAGGAAGAGTAGCTGCTGCATGTTCAGTAGTTAATGAACCCCAGGAAGAGTAGCTGCTGCATGTTCAGTATCTAATGAACCCCAGGAAGAGTAGCTGCTGCATGTTCAGTAGTTAATGGACCCCAGGAAGAGTAGCTGCTGCATGTTCAGTAGTTAATGAACCCCAGGAAGAGTAGCTGCTGCATGTTCAGTATCTAATGAACCCCAGGAAGAGTAGCTGCTGCATGTTCAGTAGTTAATGGACCCCAGGAAGAGTAGCTGCTGCATGTTCAGTAGTTAATGAACCCCAGGAAGAGTAGCTGCTGCATGTTCAGTATCTAATGAACCCCAGGAAGAGAAGCTGCTGCATGTTCAGTAGTTAATGAACCCCAGGAAGAGTAGCTGCTGCATGTTCAGTAGTTAATGAACCCCAGGAAGAGTAGCTGCTGCATGTTCAGTATCTAATGAACCCCAGGAAGAGAAGCTGCTGCATGTTCAGTAGTTAATGAACCCCAGGAAGAGTAGCTGCTGCATGTTCAGTAGTTAATGAACCCCAGGAAGAGTAGCTGCTGCATGTTCAGTATCTAATGAACCCCAGGAAGAGTAGCTGCTGCATGTTCAGTAGTTAATGAACCCCAGGAAGAGTAGCTGCTGCATGTTCAGTAGTTAATGGAGCCCAGGAAGAGTAGCTGCTGCATGTCCAGTAGTTAATGGACCCCAAGTAGAGTAGCTGCTGCATGTTCAGTATCTAATGAACCCCAGGAAGAGTAGCTGCTGCATGTTCAGTAGTTAATGAACCCCAGGAAGAGTAGCTGCTGCATGTTCAGTATCTAATGGACCCCAGGAAGAGTAGCTGCTGCATGTTCAGTAGTTAATGAACCCCAGGAAGAGTAGCTGCTGCATGTTCAGTATCTAATGGACCCCAGGAAGAGTAGCTGCTGCATGTTCAGTATCTAATGAACCCCAGGAAGAGTAGCTGCTGCATGTTCAGTAGTTAATGGACCCCAGGAAGAGTAGCTGCTGCATGTTCAGTATCTAATGAACCCCAGGAAGAGTAGCTGCTGCATGTTCAGTAGTTAATGGACCCCAGGAAGAGTAGCTGCTGCATGTTCAGTAGTTAATGAACCCCAGGAAGAGTAGCTGCTGAATGTACAGTAGTTAATGAACCCCAGGAAGAGTAGCTGCTGAATGTACAGTAGTTAATGAACCCCAGGTAGAGTAGCTGCTGCTTTTGCAACAGCTAATGGGGATCCTACTAAAATACCAAATATGTAAGCAGCCTTAAAATAACCCAATATATGTCAGAATAATTGTAAATATATGGGTCATGACAGTGTTATGTCAGCTGTTATGACATGATTATGATCGTGTCGTGACGTGTTATGACACTGAGTGTCAAGTGTTGCCGTTTGTTTACAACGTCGTACATGGAGGATTGTTTTTTTGTTAGTTTTTTTCCTGAGAAGTATCATTTTTGGCGATGCAAGGTTTTCTTCCCGACAGCGATGATAACATGATAGTACTTCCATTAACCCCTGATGTAAAAATTGAAGGTGAATTTTTAAAAAGACTATGTTCCAGGCAGACGGAGAGCTCTCTGGGCAGCAGCAGGACTACGGGACCACGGCTCTAATCAACAAGCCAGACTGCCCTTCTGCTTCTCCTCAGGCTTGATCACTAACCCATATACCCTATTACCCCTACACTCTTAGCTCGAACCTCAGACGGGCAAAGGTAGGGGCACAGCCAACCAATAATCACCACACGCTTCCCTGTCATTATTCTCTTAGGAGTGAATCCTAGCTTCCTCTTTAGTCTCCCCATTCGACATCCGTGCATGACCAAGTCTTAAGTTAGGATTCACTCTCCTGTACACCTTTCACTTTTGACCAGGAATTTCCTGGAAGCTTTGTACTACTAAAATAATCTTTAATTTTTGCTAAAAATGGACTTTAGATGATCAAAGTTTTTGGGGGGAAATTTAAAACGTAACCCTCCACCCCTCATCTCAATCCTGTTGTTGCTCTATTTTCACTTCCCTCTAAACTTTCCACGCTCCAAATTACATGATTAGACACTGGTTATTTTCACCTACAGTATGTAGAATAAGATGTATGTGATAATCTTTTAACCCTTTAACCTTTTGTGTGTGTAGTTCCTAGTACCTGTATGTGTAGTTCCTAGTACCTGTATGTGTAGTTCCTAGTACCTGTATGTGTAGTTCCTAGTACCTGTATGTGTAGTTCCTAGTACCTGTATGTGTAGTTCCTAGTTCCTAGTACCTGTATGTGTAGTTCCTAGTACCTGTATGTGTATATTTATGTAGCGTGTTCTGTTTTTGTTCTTTTAGTTATTTATCTGTTGTGTTGCTATGGATACTCAAACAGTTAGTCTGCTTGTGTTTTGCATCAGGATTAAAAAAAAAAAAAAAATTCTAGTAAACTTCCCAGATTTCCTGAAATCCCAGTTGTAAAATGCCTAGAAATCAGAAGGGAATAAGCAGAGAATTCTCCAGCTGGAAAACCTGGGGATTCTGGGAAAGTTATTAGAATTTTACAACCCTAATCAGAATAGTGTTTAGTTGGAATGTGATTGGTGGATTGTTTTTGATTGACAGGTCCCGTCAGACCCAGAGGATGGGAACATCTCTGCCCCCGCAGTCCTCGACGAAACCAGGTTTTAGAGACGGACGATCTGCTGGACACACACACACACCACACACCACACAGCACACACACACACACACACACACCGCACACACCACACGCACACACACACACACACACACACACACACCCACACACACACGCACCAGTTTATGACCACAGGCAGCCCAATTCTGATCTTTTTTTTTTTTTTTTTTTACGAATTGGTCTTTTCACCAATCAGATCAGCTCTGAAAAAGATCTGACGTGATTGGTCAAAAGACCAATTAGTGGAAAAAAGATCAGAATTGGGCTGCCTGTGGAAACGCAGCCTAAGTCTTCCACTATTTATGCCTAATTGTACAAATACCATTTCTTTATTATTTATAGAGAAATGTGTGTATGTATATGTTATGTATGTACACACGCACACAGTGCCTTGGCTTAAAGTATTCAGACCCCTTTGTCCACATTTTGTTGCGTTACAGCCTGCATTTAAAATTGATTACATTTAGATTTTTGGTCATAATGTCAAAGTTGAAATACAGTACCAGTCAAAAGTTTGGACATTCAAGGGTTTTTCTTTATTTTTACTATTTTCTACGTTGTAGAATAATAGTGAAGACATCAAAACTAAAAAATAACACATATGGAATCATGTAGTAACCAAAAAAGTGTTAAACAAATCAATATTTCAGATTCTTCAAAGCAGCCACCCTTTGCCTTGATGACAGCTTTGCACACTCTTGGCATTCTCTCAACCAGCTTCATGAGGAATGCTTTTCCAACAGTCTTGAAGGAGTTCCCACATATGCTGAGCACTTGTTTACAGAAATTCCTTCACTCTGCAGTCCGACTCATCCAAACCATCTCAATTGGGTTGAGGTCGGGTGATTGTGGAGGCCAGGTCATCTGATACAGCATACCATCACTCTCAAATAGCCCTTACACAGCCTGGAGGTGTGTTGGAACATTGTCCTGTTGAAAACCAAATGATAGTCCCACTAAGTGCAAACCAGATGGAATGATGTATCGCTGCAGAATGCTGTGGCAGCCATGCTGGTTAAGTGTGCCTTTAATTTTAAATATATCACAGACAGTGTCACCAGCAAAGCACCACCACATCACCTCCTCCATGATTCACGGTGGGAACCACACATGCAGAGATCTTCCGTTCACCTACTCTGCATCTCACTAAGACACGGCGGTTGGAACCAAAAATCAGACCAAAGGACAGATTTCCACCGGTCTAATGTCCATTGCTCGTGTTTCTTGGCCCAAGCAAATCTCCTCTTCTTATTGGTGTCCTTTAGTTGTGGTTTCTTTGCATGAATCAGGCCTTCATGGTCGAATTGTTGCAGTCTCCTCTGAACAGTTGATGTTGAGATGTCTGTTAAACTCTGAAGCATTTATTTGGGCTGCAATTTCTGAGGCTGGTAACTCTAATGAACTTATCCTCTGCAGCAGAGGTAACTCTGGGTCTTCCTTTCCTGTGGCGGTCCTCATGAGAGCCAGTTTCATCATAGCGCTTGATGGTTTTTGCGACTGCACTTGAAGAAACTGTCAACATTATAAAATAATTCCGGATGGACTGTCGTTTATCTTTACTTATTTGAGCTGTTCTTGCCATAATATGGACTTGGTCTCTTATCAAATACAGCTATCTTCTGTATACCCCCCTTCCTTGTCATAATACAACTGATTGGCTCAAATGCATTAAGAAGGAAAAAAATTCCACATATTAACTTTTAACAAGGCACACCTGTTAATTGAAATGCATTCCAGGTGACTACCTCATGAAGCTGGTTGAGAGAAGGCCAAGAGTGTGCAAAGCTGTCATCAAGGCAAAGGGTGGCTACTTTGAAGAATCTCAAATATAAAATATATTTTGATTTGTTTAACACTTTTGGTTACTACATGATTCCATGTGTGTTATTTCTTAGTTTTGATGTCTTCTATTATTCTACAATGTAACAAAAAATTTAACAAAAAAAACTTAAATGAGTAGGTGTTTCCAAACTTCTGACTGGTAGTGTGTGTGTGTGTGTGTGTGTACATACCGTATGTGTTTTTTAGCGACATATATATATATATATATATATATATATATACTTTAAAAAAAAATCTCTCAAGGTTTCAGTTGCGTCAGTATTACTAAAACTATCCCAAAGACATGGAACACTTTTCAAAATGTATCCATTGACCTTTTTGTTTTTGCTATTTTGTCTTTTTTTTTTTTAAATGCTCATTTCTCCTTGGAGAAATGTTTTTACAAATGCTGATTACTTGTAAAAATATAAATTGACATATTGATGACCATTAAAAAAAGATGATTATTTTTCTAAGGTGCATTATTGTTAACTTAATGAACGGTAGTATTGAGGATTGAGTATTGTTTTTTTAATCTGTTACTTTTATAGTAACACCTGATTTATAGTTGTGTATAACAGTTGTTCAGTGAACATGCAGTATTTATTTACCTTAATAGATGTGACATGTCTGACATTTTTGTTGTCATAAAGATTGCTTTCCTAAACTATTTCAGAGCCTTCAATGTTGAATCTGTAAGATACATTTTTATCATCACACCCTGCTAGCATAACATGCCTGCTGCCAGACTGGCCTTTTACAGAACGGATATACCTCATGAACACTAGGTGGCGACATTGTAATTCTGTGAACTAATAGTAAAAAAATAAAAATGCTCCAGGGACTGATGATGAAACCGCTCCACTAACATATATTAGGCAAGGAGGGTTGCTAGACATCTTCCTCCAGTGCTGTGACGGTAGACACGGAGTAGGTTTGGATTAAGGTGCTGCTAATACCACATCTGATTTGTCTTTCTTTGCAGTGGTGTATTATGGTTGAGTCCAGTTGCCTCAGGACTGATTTACAGAAACCCCTCCCTCCCTGATCCAGCCCCATACCACACCCCCCTCCCTCCCTGATCCAGCCCCATCCCACACCCCCCTCCCTCCCTGATCCAGCCCCATCTCACAGCCCTCCCTCCATGATCCAGCCCCTCCCTCCATGATCCAGCCCCTCCCTCCATGATCCAGCCCCTCCCTCCATGATCCAGCCCCTCCCTCCCTGATCCAGCCCCTCCCTCCCTGATCCAGCCCCTCCCTCCCTCCCTGATCCAGCCCCTCCCTCCCTCCCTGATCCAGCCCCATCTCCAGTCATAACATTGACCGGTCAGGGGCCTGTTATGTCTATTGGAGACAGTAAAAGCACAGGGTGTGTGTGTGTGTGTGTGTGTTTTCCCATCTACAGCGCTGTTAGATGCAGGTGCCTTGTATTTGAGAACAAATCCATGTCAGGTGGTTACATCAAAGCCTGGTAGCAACGAGGCAGTTATCCCCAGGTTACGGGGAGACCGTGAGAGGATATACCCAGGGAGAGGAGCTCTGTGGTAGGGTAGAGGAGCTGGGCTGTACCAGCATATCATGGAGCCCGGAGGGAGCTTTGTTTGTGTTGCCTGTTCAAACAGCGGCAGGGCAGGGTTTGATGGTGCTTGCTGAGAGCTGTACTGTCCACGCCTGGCCTAGTGCTGGGCTGGACATAAACAGGACAGAGACAGGGAGCGAGGGGGATGTGACACATGAGAGATGAGGAGACAGAGAATGAAGGGGGGATAAGGAATTAGAGAAAATGGAGGAGAAAAGAGTGAGACCGAAAGGAGGAATGAATGAAATAAGTTAAGACATTTTAACTCTCCAATGATTGGTCATGTCGGCCTTCTTCACACTGAGCGTTGTGGACTTAGAGTCTAACTGAGAAGTGACAGTGAGTGGTGGTCTGGCTCTGTGCCAGAGGGATGTGGTTGGTAACATTAAGTCCCTGCTCCTGGTTGCCTCCCTAATGGCACCCTATTCCCTAGATGGTGCACTACTTTGGACCAGAGCCCCATGTGACACAATTTGGGGGACACACATTCACCCAGTTCCCAGAAGAGATAATGAAAATCCCACTGGGATTTGTTTTTGTTGAGTTTCCAAAGTTTCATTCTGCGTGTAAACAGCTGTAAGTCAATATATAGCATATACCTGGCATAGGAGGCTGGTGGGAGGAGCTATAGGAGGATGGGTTCATTGTAATGACTGGAACGGAGTAAATGGAACAGTTTTAAACCAATGGAAACCATTTCATTCCTTTGTTTTTCTTCCAGCCATAAAATGAACCCGTCCTCCTATAGCTCCTCCAACCAGCCTCCTCTGATACCAGGAGTATTCCAATCTTACCCAGGTTTGGACTACTGCTGCTTTTCTGTTCTACCTAGTAATTAATTGCACCAACATGGTGTCCCAGGTCAAAAATCAGTCCCTGACAGAGGAAGAATGTAAAATAAAAAAGCAGTGGAACTGGCTTCAAGGTCCAGATTTAAATTTGAGGGTAATATACCATAGTAGCATATGCTACCTACCACATACCATCTGGAAGATGCTTGAAATCCACTCTGTTCTGTTAGACCTAGCAGAGCCAGTGCCATCTTGAAGGAAATCCTCCCTCCCTTTCACTTGTCATTAACTTTCATAATCGCCTTCTATCTATAACAGGCCTGGGCAACTCCAGTCCTTGTGGGGCCTGATTGGTGTCACACACTTCCCCCATCATCCCTAGCAAACACACCCGATTTAAACTAATTGCATTTTTTAACTAAAGATCATGATTAGTCGATTATTGGAGTCAGGTGTGTTAGCTGGGGCTGTGGGGGTCAAAGTGTGACAACAATCAGGCCCCCAGAGGACTGGAGTAGCCCAGGCCTGATCTATAGGGTAGTTCATGTGTTCCGCTTTCCAGTGTGACAAGTTTGTTGCTAAGCTACACGGTGCCTTGAGTGGCTCCCTATAGTAGTGCCACCCATAATGCTCTACTTCAGACCAGGTTCCATGGGGTTCTGGTCTGAAGTAGAGCGTTATATAGGGGGAAATCATTTAGGACTCACATGGTCTGTTCATATGGCACGTTTTCCAGTATGACAGTGCTAAGTCACACTCAACTCCGTGGTGTCTGTCTCTCCCAGCAGCCTGTGAGTGTAATACTGTAGTACCAACAGCTCTTCACCGTAAAAAGTCTTCCCTGTGGCTCAGTTGGTAGAGCGTGGTATTTGCAACGCCAGGGTTGTGGGTTCGATTCCCACGGGGGGCCAGTACAAAAAAAAAAAAATGTATGCAATGTATGCATTCACTACTGTAAGCTGTAAGTCGCTCTGGATAAGAGCGTCTGCTAAATGACTAAAATGTAAATGTAAAAAGGAAAATCTCTCAACACATGAGAACAGCTCAGTGGCTTTAAAGGCACAATCTGAGATATTTTGACATTTTAATTTGAGAGTGGTTACATATCTCAAGCCCTGGCCTTCACCACTTAAATTGAGACCCCCGGGCTGGTGAAATGTAACCACTCTCTCAAATAAAATATCCCAGATTGGGTCTTTTTCAAGCCATCCAGTCGTCTCGTGTGTTGAGATTGAGAGCTGTTGGTTTGGAACACAAATTCCAGATTGTGGCTTTAAGTGTCACTCTCTCTCCTGTAAATTATGGCCGGGTTGATTAGTTACTGCAGTTGGGGCCTAATTTGTTCCAGCGTTGTGGCATGGTTTACCACGTGTTGTTTTCTGGGGTTTTCTTTTATGGTGAGAAAAAAAAGGGAGCCTCCCTTTTTTAAAAGGGGAAAAAAACCACTTCATGTTCTGAGGCTAAGCTACTGTTTTGGCTTTTAGTTGGGCGCTAACTCCCACCCATCTAGAGATTGGTCTGTCGATCGGTCTCTCCATTAAGCGATTTGTGGAGCCTGTATCCTGTACACGTTATGGAAACAGACTGTGATGCTGTTACACACACACACACACACACACACACCACACACACACACACACACACACACACACACACACACACATACCTAGAGATTGATCGATTTAGTTCAGTATGTACTCTTTACAGGCCTGATGGAAACAGGGGTTATAGGATTAGGTTGTATAAGATGTGTTCTATTGTCTTTTATCCTCTGTGACCTCTCCACCTAACATGGATATCACCCCATACTGAACACATGGATATCACCCCATACTGAACACATAGATATCACCCCATACTGAACACATAGATATCACCCCATACTGAACAGGGACATGGATATCACCCCATACTGAACACATAGATATCACCCCATACTGAACACATAGATATCACCCCATACTGAACACACAGATATCACCCCATACTGAACAGGGACATGGATATCACCCCATACTGAACAGGGACATGGATATCACCCCATACTGAACACATAGATATCACCCCATACTGAACACATAGATATCACCCCATACTGAACACATAGATATCACCCCATACTGAACACATGGATATCACCCCATACTGAACACATGGATATCACCCCATACTGAACAGAGACATGGATATCACCCCATACTGAACAGAGACATGGATATCACCCCATACTGAACACATAGATATCACCCCATACTGAACAGGGACATGGATATCACCCCATACTGAACACATGGATATCACCCCATACTGAACACATAGATATCACCCCATACTGAACAGGGACATGGATATCACCCCATACTGAACACATGGATATCACCCCATACTGAACACATAGATATCACCCCATACTGAACACATAGATATCACCCCATACTGAACAGGGACATGGATATCACCCCATACTGAACACATGGATATCACCCCATACTGAACACATAGATATCACCCCATACTGAACACATGGATATCACCCTATACTGAACAGGGACATGGATATCACCCCATACTGAACACATAGATATCACCCCATACTGAACACATAGATATCACCCCATACTGAACAGGGACATGGATATCACCCCATACTGAACAGGGACATGGATATCACCCCATACTGAACACATGGATATCACCCCATACTGAACACATAGATATCACCCCATACTGAACACATGGATATCACCCCATACTGAACAGGGACATGGATATCACCCCATACTGAGCACATAGATATCACCCCATACTGAACACATAGATATCACCCCATACTGAACACATAGATATCACCCCATACTGAACACATAGATATCACCCCATACTGAACAGGGACATGGATATCAACCCATACTGAACAGGGACATGGATATCACCCCATACTTGACTGGTGCAACATGCCTTGCTAACTTGCTGACCCTATGATGAAGACAGACAGTGATTATGCAATTCATTCTATATCTAGCTAGTATTCTTCAAAACAGTCACTATCAGATTTTCACACAGCCAGAATTACCCAGCGTTAGGTAGTTAGAAAAAAACCTGACACAGCTAAATAAAAAAAAAATGACTAAAGTGTAAATGTAAAGCTAACTAGTTACTAGCCAGGAGAAAGCTTTATAGTTGCGCACATTTTTTTCTAGCATATTAGAGTTTATTCACATTCATACACTTTTTAATGAAACGTACTTTGTTTCCAACAACAATGACTTTCCTCCGGTGTGGTGAGTAGTGATGGTGCTGCTGCACACAACTTGTCTTACTGCCACACTGCTTGAAACAACCCAGAGGGGGAACGAAGCAGTCGTCAGTGGGGGCAGGGAATAGACTTTCGTTCCAGCAGCAGAGGCCTTTTCAAAATAAAAGTCCTTCAACAAATCCAGTGACTTGTTTTTCAAAATAAAAGTCATCGTTTTTTTGATTTTATTATTTTTATTGGGAGGCGGGGGCCATTTCCCCCTTGTCTCCCCCCCCCCCCCCCCCCCGGGGCTCATATGCCCCTTGTCGAGAACACATTGTAGAACTTTGAAGCAGATTTGAGCTTCTTCAAAATACACACTTTACAGTGGCAAGAAAGAGGTATTTTTTGAAAGAAGAAGCAGAAAAAGCCTTTAATTTAACAACCCTCTTTTCTTGTGAAAGCGAGCGCCTGGCTTATGACACGTGTCCCAAATGACACGCTATTCCCTACGTAGTGCATATCTAGGGAATAGGGTTCAATTTTGGACACAGCCTATACCTTCAGAGTTGGTTTGTCCAGGTTTCTCAGGTTTCAAAGCTGGCCGTGCGATCAGAGCCTCAGAGCTGAGAGAGAGTGGGGTGCGAGCAAGAGAAGGTCTGTGGGACTTGGCAGCGAGCGTTGCAGCGGTCCTGAAGCCCCAGACTGAAGACCCTTTGAGGCACTAGAGGAACGTGCTTCGTAGTTTAAACAAACACACACACAGCCAAATGTACAGCCTGCCGCATGAATACACATTTCAGCCTGCTAGCTGCTACTTTTACAGGAATAGACATTTCATCCTTAATTCTGCTAGCTGCTACTTTTACATGAATAAACATTTAATCTTTCAGCCTGCTAGCTGCTACTTTTCTGTGATCGAGTTTGATTTGATCACGCAGCCCGCCGCACCCCATGATGCAACAGGAAGGAAAATGATGGCCTAAAACCTGTGTATTGTACCTGTATGTCAGGTAAAGTATTTCTAACCAGGAAAACCTCGTTAACTGGCCATCACATCATTATTCCTTTATATTTCTGATGCTTTTCCTTCCTGGTCCTGGTCACCCTCGAGCTTCTTTTGAGTAATACAACCTTTGACCCTCTCCTAGACACTCCTCTCCAATGTTTTGTTTCAGGCAGTGGCGGTTGGTGCCGTTTGAGATTAGGGAGGACATTTATATATTTTTGTTTTTTTTAAATAATGAGCATGGCCTTATTTCTATTCCTGAATATTGGATGATTGTCATTCATATTCCATTCATCCAGTTCAATGTAACAGTGATAGGTTTAGGCTACTACATGATACTCAATTTTTCCTTAAACCCATCATTGAGGTCGCTACAACCTAGCCTATGAAGGAAAGTTTACAACGTAATCAAGGTGACAGACAGTGACACATTCAATACCGCCTTGCACACACTTGCCTGCATCTAGGGTGTAATCATCTAGGGTGTAATCATTAATCCAAACAGCTGCTAATGAGAGTTTCTATTGGACAAATATAGGTAGGTTTATCCTCGTTTTTGTTCCGTTTGCTTCCGTTTTAAGAAACATTTTAACTGAATCGGCAGAATGAATACACACCTGATCACCCTTTCATAGCTGCCACATAGAAACTGCATGATCTTTGCTTGTTGTATAATTCCTTATCGCATCTAAGCGTGACCAGGTGAAAAAAACCTTTCCAAGCCAAACCTTCATTCCATAACCGCTAACCGTTACACACAGCCAACATCTTTGTCACGATATTAGCTAATGTCATAGTCAACATAGCTACTAGAACTAACGTGTTGCTAAACCCGCTACAATCGTGCAGTACAGTGTACAGAAAGCAATTTAGCAGTAACACATGCAGGCCCTGGTTGCAATAAATGAATAAAACCAAAAGCTTATTTTTACTTGGAAGAGTTCCAGTGTTGGATAGCTAGCCAGCTAACATAGCATAGATAGCTAGCTAACATAGCATCCCTTTCTGTTTGAGCCGGGTGTTTTGATTAGGCTAAACTAGCTGCAATATTCAACTGTTTGGGCGACGCAACCAAATTCACATGAAATTGTGTGTTATAGATTTGTCGTTGTCCTTGAAAGCAAGTTTACAAAGTGGTAGATTTGTTCTATTCATGCAATTTCTATTCTTATGTTTCGTCATGCGTGTTTTACTCTCGGTTTTGTACACCAGCTTCAAACATGATGTTGATGTTGACCAGGCTTACACTGTCCATAGTGACCCTCCCTGTCTTTTAAAGTAGTAGTCTGACCCCTCCTTAGGTGTATCGTAAAGAAGTTACGGACGGTTGTGTGGTGTTTGTTGTGAGGGGGCGAGGGGTGGCTGGCTGTGTGTGTTGGGAGGGGGCGAGGGGTGGCTGGCTGTGTGTGTTGGGAGGGGGCGAGGGGTGGCTGGCTGTGTGTGTTGGGAGGGCGCGAGGGGTGGCTGGCTGTGTGTGTTGGGAGGGGGCGAGGGGTGGCTGGCTGTGTGTGTTGGGAGGGGGCGAAGGATGGCTGGCTGTGTGTGTTGGGAGGGGGCGAGGGTTGGCTGGCTGTGTGTGTTGTGAGGGGGTCAGGTACGGCTGGGGGGGGGGGGGGGGGTGCTTAGCGGGGTGTGATGTAAGCTCCAATGACGAGGCGGTCCTGTTAAACCAGCAGGGTGACGAGGAGGTGCTGTTAAACCAGCAGGGTGACGAGGAGGACCTGTTAAACCAGCAGGGTGATGAGGAGGTGCTGTTAAACCAGCAGGGTGACGAGGAGGTGCTGTTAAACCAGCAGGGTGATGAGGAGGTACTGTTAAACCAGCATGGTGACGAGGAGGTCCTGGAGGAGGTTCTGTTAAACCAGCAGGGTGACGAGGAGGTGCTGTTAAACCAGCAGGGTGACGAGGAGGTCCTGTTAAACCAGCAGGGTGACGAGGAGGTGCTGTTAAACCAGCAGGGTGACGAGGAGGTGCTGTTAAACCAGCAGGGTGATGAGGAGGTGCTGTTAAACCAGCAGGGTGACGAGGAGGTCCTGTTAAACCAGCAGGGTGACGAGGAGGTGCTGTTAAACCAGCAGGGTGATGAGGAGGTCCTGGAGGAGGTCCTGTTAAACCAGCAGGGTGACGAGGAGGACCTGTTAAACCAGCATGGTGACGAGGAGGTCCTGTTAAACCAGCAGGGTGATGAGGAGGTCCTGGAGGAGGTGCTGTTAAACCAGCAGGGTGACGAGGAGGTGCTGTTAAACCAACAGGGTAACGAGGAGGTCCTGTTAAACCAGCAGGGTGACGAGGAGGTGCTGTTAAACCAGCAGGGTGATGAGGAGGTCATGGAGGAGGTCTTGTTAAACCAGCGGGTTGACGAGGAGGTCCTGGAGGAGGTCCTGTTAAACCAGCAGGGTGACGAGGAGGTCCTGGAGGAGGTCCTGTTAAACCAGCAGGGTGATGAGGAGGTCCTGGAGGAGGTCCTGTTAAACCAGCAGGGTGACGAGGAGGTGCTGTTAAACCAGCAGGGTGATGAGGAGGTCCTGGAGGAGGTGCTGTTAAACCAGCAGGGTGACGAGGAGGTGCTGTTAAACCAACAGGGTAACGAGGAGGTCCTGTTAAACCAGCAGGGTGACGAGGAGGTGCTGTTAAACCAGCAGGGTGATGAGGAGGTCCTGGAGGAGGTCCTGTTAAACCAGCAGGGTGACGAGGAGGTCCTGGAGGAGGTCCTGTTAAACCAGCAGGGTGACGAGGAGGTCCTGGAGGAGGTCCTGTTAAACCAGCAGGGTGACGAGGACGTCCTGGAGGAGGTCCTGTTAAACCAGCAGGGTGACGTGGAGGTCCTGTTAAACCAGCAGGGTGACGAGGAGGTCCTGGAGGAGGTCCTGTTAAACCAGCAGGGTGACGAGGAGGTCCTGGAGGAGGTCCTGTTAAACCAGCAGGGTGACGTGGAGGTCCTGGAGGAGGTCCTGTTAAACCAGCAGGGTGATGTGTAGGTTCCTGTTAAACCAGCAGGGTGATGAGGTCTTGTTAAACCAGCAGGGTGACGAGGAGGTCCTGGAGGAGGTCCTGTTAAACCAGCAGGGTGCTGAGGTCCTGTTAAACCAGCAGGGTGACGAGGAGGTCCTGGAGGAGGTCCTGTTAAACCAGCAGGGTGATGTGTAGGTCCTGTTAAACCAGCAGGGTGATGAGGTCCTGTTAAACCAGCAGGGTGACGAGGAGGTCCTGGAGGAGGTCCTGTTAAACCAGCAGGGTGCTGAGGTCCTGTTAAACCAGCAGGGTGACGAGGAGGTCCTGGAGGAGGTCCTGTTAAATGAGGAATGCCGGCCGGACGGGGGGCAGGTGTCAGGAGACAGAGGTTTCACACAGCTAGGGAACTCCAGGAAAGCAGCCCGCTCACTAAAATGACTTTATTATTCAGGCTTCTGCCAAGCGGCGCTCGGGGTGGAAAATACACAGGATCCCCGGCGCCAAGTCCCTCGCGCTCGGAAAATCCTCCCCAGAAGCGTCCAAGCACAGGCCTGGCTTCAATCACTCTCCCTCCCAGGCATTACTCTGTCCTCCATCTTGGGATAAATATTATACGACCAAACTAGACCAGTGTGATGTGACTTTCTTTACCAGTTCTCCAGAACCCTTCCATCTATTGATATATATAACTCTATTCTATTACCTACCATTGTGGTGTCGATAAGACAACCTTAGTCTCAGTAGGTTTGTCCTAATATGGACACCGTGTACCATAGAGAACAAGAGAGAGCTTTAACTCCATTTGAACTGAGGCCTGAACCCAGTGAACCAGAAGAAAGTGATACGGTGGAATCCAGCCCAGTGCTCTGCTTCAGTCGAATCTCTCTCTCTCTCTACCTCTCTCTCTCTGTCTCTCTACCTCTCTCTCTCTGTCTCTGTCTCTCTCTCTCTCTCTCTCTCTCTCTCTCTCTCTCTACCTCTCTCTCTACCTCTCTCTCTACCTCTCTCTCTGTCTCTCTCTCTGTCTCTCTCTCTGTCTCTCTCTCTGTCTCTCTCTCTCTCTCTCTCTCTCTCTCTCTCTCTGTCTCTCTCTCTGTCTCTCTCTGTCCTCTCTCTCTGTCTCTCTCTCTCCCTCTCTCTCTGTCTCTCTCTCTCTCTCTCTCTCTCTCTCTCTCTCTCTCTCTCTCTCTCTGTCTCTCTCTACCTCTCTCTCTACCTCTCTCTCTGTCTCTCTCTCTGTCTCTCTCTCTGTCTCTCTCTCTCTCTCTCTCTCTACCTCTCTCTCTGTCTCTCTCTCTGTCTCTCTCTCTCTCTCTCTCTCTCTCTCTCTCTCTCTCTCTCTGTCTCTCTCTCTCTCTCTCTCTCTCTCTCTCTCTCTCTCTCTCTCTCTCTCTGTCTCTCTCTCTCTCTCTCTCTCTCTACCTCTCTCTCTGTCTCTCTCTCTCTCTCTCTCTCTCTCTCTCTCTCTCTCTCTACCTCTCTCTCTGTCTCTCTCTCTCTCTCTCTCTCTCTCTCTACCTCTCTCTCTGTCTCTCTCTCTGTCTCTCTCTCTGTCTCTCTCTCTCTCTGTCTCTCTCTCTCTCTCTCTGTCTCTCTCTCTCTCTCTCTCTCTCTCTCTCTCTGGTTCATTTGCTACCAGATAAATCTAATAGGAAAAGCACTCAGAGCCTGGGGGCAGCCAACTGCCAGTATTTTGAGCACTGGGATAGCCAATTACCAGTAGTATAGCACTGGTACAGCCAACTGCCAGCAGAATAGCACCTTAGAGTCAAAGTTAAGGCCAAGCCAGAGTGCTACTCATTGACAAACGGTTCCGAACACTGCATGCTGGCCCAGTGGTTCAATGGCGTTTACTGAGTGATGGAATAAGTACAGATGGACAGGCTCATGTTTTGTTTAGACTATAACGTCTACCAATCAACTACTGTAACTACCTATCTCCGCCAATCAACTACTGTAACTACCTATCTCCACCAATCAACTACTGTAACTACCTATCTCCACCAATCAACTACTGTAACTACCTATCTCCACCATACAACTACTGTAACTACCTATGTCTGCCATACAACTACTGTAACTACCTATCTCTGCCATACAACTACTGTAACTACCTATCTCTGCCATACAACTACTGTAACTACCTATCTCCGCCAATCAACTACTGTAACTACCTATCTCCGCCAATCAACTACTGTAACTACCCATCTCCGCCATACAACTACTGTAACTACCTATCTCCGCCATACAACTACTGTAACTACCTATCTCCGCCATACAACTACTGTAACTACCTATCTCCGCCAATCAACTACTGTAACTACCTATCTCCACCAATCAACTACTGTAACTACCTATCTCCGCCAATCAACTACTGTAACTACCTATCTCCGCCATACAACTACTGTAACTACCCATCTCCGCCATACAACTACTGTAACTACCTATCTCCACCAATCAACTACTGTAACTACCTATCTCCGCCATACAACTACTGTAACTACCTATCTCCACCAATCAACTACTGTAACTACCTATCTCCGCCATACAACTACTGTAACTACCTATCTCCGCCATACAACTACTGTAACTACCTATCTCCACCAATCAACTACTGTAACTACCTATCTCCACCAATCAACTACTGTAACTACCTATCTCCACCAATCAACTACTGTAACTACCTATCTCCACCAATCAACTACTGTAACTACCTATCTCCACCATACAACTACTGTTACTCCCCATCTCCACCAATCAACTACTGTAACTACCTATCTCCACCAATCAACTACTGTAACTACCTATCTCCGCCAATCAACTACTGTAACTACCTATCTCCACCAATCAACTACTGTAACTACCTATCTCCACCAATCAACTACTGTAACTACCTATCTCCGCCAATCAACTACTGTAACTACCTATCTCCGCCAATCAACTACTGTAACTACCTATCTCCACCAATCAACTACTGTTACTCCCCATCTCCGCCAATCAACTACTGTATGTGAATATTCTCTAACTTTATTTGTCTTGCCTCTTGTTTTTCAGAAAAAGCATTCTGTTTTGGTCGCTGGGGCAGAATGGCTTTTGAAATACAAATTGATTCTCATGATTCGTTTTATTGCAGGGATACAATAAGGCATCATTTTACATTTTCTAGTGGCTCCGTATCCAGTTAACATAGTCTGAGGTTGATTATAGAGCAATCATTTTAGTAGTCTGTTAAGGTTAGTTATAGAGCAGGGCCGGGCCAAATAGGAAAATCACAGCTATTATTATATTTTACTAGAAGGCTTGTTGCCATGGGATCACCAACCTATTGGTAATACTGTACATCCATGCAGCTGGAGTTATTACACAAAGGAGTTTTGTTTTGTTGATATCTAAAATGTTGTTTTTGTTTATCCCTGGCCCCTGTGGTTGAGTCACGCCCTGGCCCCTGTGGTTGAGTCATTATCTGGCCCCTGTGGTTGAGTTATTGCTCCTGGCCCCTGTGGTTGAGTCATCGCCCTGGCCCCCTGTGGTTGAGTCATTATCCTGGCCCCTGTGGTCGAGTCATACCCTGGCCCCTGTGGTCGAGTCATTATCTGGCCCGTGTGGTTGAGTCATACCCTGGCCCCTGTGGTTGAGTCATTATCTGGCCCCTGTGGTCGAGTCATACCCTGGCCCCTGTGGTCGAGTCATTATCTGGCCCGTGTGGTTGAGTCATACCCTGGCCCCTGTGGTTGAGTCATTATCTGGCCCGTGTGGTTGAGTCATACCCTGGCCCCTGTGGTGAGTCATTATCTGGCCCCTGTGGTTGAGTCATTATCTGGCCCGTGTGGTCGAGTCATGCCCTGGCCCCTGTGGTCGAGTCATGCCCTGGCCCCTGTGGTCGAGTCATGCCCTGGCCCCTGTGGTCGAGTCATGCCCTGGCCCCTGTGGTCGAGTCATGCCCTGGCCCCTGTGGTCGAGTCGTGCCCTGGTCCCTGTGGTCGAGTCATGCCCTGGCCCCTGTGGTTGAGTCATACCCTGGCCCCTGTGGTTGAGTCATACATTAATTCTCCTAACCTGCCAAGTTAATTCTCCTAACCTACTGCATGAGTTCTTCTAACCTGCCAAGTTAATTCTCCTAACCTGCTGCATGAGTTCTTCTAACCTGCCAAGTTAATTCTCCTAACCTGCTGCATGAGTTCTTCTAACCTGCCAAGTTAATTCTCCTAACCTGCTGCATGAGTTCTTCTAACCTGCCAAGTTAATTCTCCTAACCTGCTGCATGAGTTCTTCTAACCTGCCAAGTTAATTCTCCTAACCTGCTGCATGAGTTCTTCTAACCTGCCAAGTTAATTCTCCTAACCTGCTGCATGAGTTCTTCTAACCTGCCAAGTTAATTCTCCTAACCTGCTGCATGAGTTAACCTGCCAAGTTAATTCTCCTAACCTGCTGCATGAGTTCTTCTAACCTGCCAAGTTAATTCTCCTAACCTGCTGCATGAGTTAACCTGCCAAGTTAATTCTCCTAACCTGCTGCATGAGTTCTTCTAACCTGCCAAGTTAATTATCTGAGTTCTCCTAACCTGCTACGAAAGTCCCTTCAGCTAGTCAAAACCGGCAGACCAGTCCTGAGAACATTCTTGATTTCCACTAATCAGATACAGCGCTCTGTGAGTTATGATCAATCATGGGTGTAATGATTTCACTGAGCCCTGTGTGTGTGTGTGTGTGTGTGTGTGTGTGTGTGTGTGTGTGTGTGTGTGTGTGTGTGTGTGTGTGTGTGTGTGTGTGTGTGTGTGTGTGTGTGTGTGTGTGTGTGTGTGTGTGTGTGCGGAAAGCAGCAGTTATAACAGAGCTTTGGCTCTGTCAAGTCAACTACTGAACCTACTTGCTCTAAGCTTTAGATTGACAGTGGAGAGTTATTTAACAGGACATATTCCTGCCCCGCCATGTGGGTAGCTATCTAACTATAGCATGTATGGTGGCCTATGAGGGATTCTAGTATTCTCTACAGTAGGCTACATACAGTGCGTCATAGATGTTGTTGGTGAGGATGAGCTTGGGTGTCTGCCTACAGTACTCTGTGTGTGCGTGTGTCTGTGTGTGGTCGTGTGTGTGTGCGTTTGCACGTATGTGTGTGTGTGTGTGTGTGTGTGTGTGTGCGCGTTTGCATGTATGTGTGTGGTTGTGTGTGTGCATATTTCTCTGTGTGTGGTTGCTATCAACTTTATAGCATCTGTTAATATCTACTAACAAAACTTAAATGATCTCTGGTTTTAGGGCCAAATAATGTCATCGTTATTTATCTGTTCGAGTATACAGTGCATTCAGAAAGTATTACGACCCCAATACTTTCTCCACATTTTGTTTACGTTACAGCCTTATTCTAAAATGGATTACATTGTTTTTTTCCTCTCATCAATCTACACACAATACCCCATAATGATGAAGTGAAAACAGGTTTTTAGAAATGTTTGCAAATTTGTAAAAAAAAAAAAATGGATACCTTATTTACATTTACAGTATTCAGACCCTTTGCTATGAGACTTGATATTAAGCTCAGGTGCATCCTGTTTCCATTGATCATCCTTGAGATGTTTCTACAACCTGATTGGAGTCCACCTGTGGTAAATTCAATTGATTCGACATGATTTGGAAAGGCACACACCTGTTTATATAAGGTCCCACAGTTGACAGTGCATGTCAGATCAAAAACCAAGCCATGAGGTCAAAGGAATTGTCCGTAGAACTCAGAGAGAGCATTGTGTCGAGGCACAGATCTGGGGAAGGGTACCAAAAACTTTCCGCAGCATTGAAGGTCCCCAAGAACACAGTGCCCTCTGTCATTCTTAAATGGAAGAATTTGGAACCACCAAGACTCTTCCTAGAGCTGGCCGCCCGGCTAAACTGACAAATTGGGGGAGAAGGGCCTTGGTCAGGGATGTGACCAAAAACTTGATGGTCACTCTGACAGAGCTCCAGAGTTCCTCTGTGGAGATGGGAGAACCTTCTAGAAGGACAACCATCTCTGCAGCACTCCACCAATCAGGCCTATATGGTATGGTGGCCAGACGGAAGCCACTCCTCAGTAAAAGGCACATGACAGTCCGCTTCGAGTTTGCCAAAAGGCAACTAAAGACTCTCAGACCATGAGAAACAAGATTCTCTGATCTGATGAAATCAAGAATGAACTCTGTGGCCTGAATGCCAAGTGTCATGTCTTGAGGAAACTATAGTGAAGCATGGTGGTGGCAGCATCATGCTGTGGGGATGTTTTTTAGCGGGAGGGAATGGGTGACTACTCAGGATTGAGGGAGAAATTAATGGAGCAAAGTACAGAGAGATCAATTTTGAAAACCTGCTCCAGAGCACTCAGGACCTCAGACTGGGGCGAAGGTTTACCTTCCAACAGGACAACAACCCTAAGCACACGACCAAGACAACGCAGGAGTTGCTTCGGGACAAGTCTCAATGTCCTTGAGCGGCCCAGCCAGAGCCCGAACTTGAATCTGATTAAACATCTCTGGAGAGACCTGAAAAAAGCTGTGCAGCGACGCTCCCCATCCAACCTGACAGAGCTTGAAAGGATCTGCAGAGCAGAATGGGAGAAACTCTCCAAATATAGGTGTGCCAAGCTTGTAGCGTCATATCCAAAAGACTCGAGGCTGTAATCGCTGCCTAAGGTGCTTCAGTAAAGTCCTGAGTAAAGGGTCTGAATACTTATGTAAATGTGATATTTACGTTTTTTCTTTTAAAACCTCTACGGGATCGGTGTCCCTATACCGGGACGGTTGTTGCTAACGTGCGCTAATGTGACTAAAATAACGTTGTAATTAACAGCCAACATTCCGGGACATAGACATGTCTTATATGTGCAGAAAGCTTAAATTCTTGTTAATCTAACTGCACTGTCCAATTAACCGTAGAAAGAATACCATGCTATTGTTTGAGGAGCGTGCACAACAGCAAAAAACTTTTATCACGGCAACTGGTTTGACACATTCACTTCTGAAGGTAAATAATGTACTTCCATTCACCAATCTTGCTCTGATTTGCCATCCTCAGGGTCCCAGAAATAAAATGTAGCATAGTTTTGTTTGATCAAATAAATGTTTGTTTATCATTAATGACATTCCTGGGAGTGTGTAAACTGTACATTTTTTATTACCATATCATTTTTGTATGTTCTCTATAGCTATGTACTTGAAAATGTATCAATTGACAAATTCAGCACATTTGGGCAGACTCATACAACATTTTGAACAGTAATGCAATGGTTCATTGGATCAGTCTAAAACTGCTGCCATCTAGTGGCCAAAATCTAAATTTCGCCTAGACTCCTAAGTAATATAATGGCCTTTCTCTTGAATTTCAAAGATGATGATACATTTTGAAAATGCATGTTTTTTTCTTTGTATTATGTTTTACCAGATCTAATGTGTTATATTCTCCTACATTAATTTCACATTTCCACAAACTTCAAAATGGTCCTTTCAAATGGTATTAAGAATATACATGTCCTTGCTTCAGGTCCTGAGCTACAGCCAGTTAGATTTGGGTATGTAATTTTAGGCGAAAATTGAAAAAAAATGGTTTTTGCCTTTTTTTCTCTAAAATACTGTTTTTGCTTCGTCATTATGGGGCATTGTGTGTAGATTGATGAGCGGGGAAAAAACAATGTAATCCGTTTTAGAATAAGGCTGTAACGTAAGCAAATGTGGAAAAAGTCAAGGGGTCTAAATACTTTCCGAGAGCACTTTAAATACTTTCCAAGTAATTTGTGTGTTTTCAGATACAATTATTGTTCTTGTTTATTGACCTTCTCTCCATCACCTGGTGAAAGTGCTTTGGGTTATCAATAATGATATAATTTTGTCATCCTGTTCTTTCTTCATGAAGCTCACCAAGGAGACAAACCATAACAGTCCCACAAGAATGTTGCTTGGTTACGTACTGTAGAATCATTTGGTTATAAACAGAGACTCCAGGAGGACTTTTATGTGTTCCATTGATTTCATTTGGCTTCAAATGCTCTTGTGTTTTGGATGTTAAGGGTCCGTCTTTATGCTGGGTCCCAGCTTTTGCTTTGTGAAACTCAACTCTCAGTTCATTATCTTGGGTATAAAGAATATCAGGACCTTTAGCTCACTTCACCCTGACAAAGGAAAGGAAAGGCCTGGTGAAAACCACTCTACTCTGGTGAAACCACTCTACTCTGAAAGGAAAGGTCTGGTGAAAACCACTCCACTCTGGTGAAACCACTCTACTCTGTAAAGAAAGGCCTAGTGAAAACCACTCTACTCTGTAAAGAAAGGCCTAGTGAAAACCACTCTACTCTGAAAGAAAAGGCCTGGTGAAAACCACTCTACTCTGTAAAGAAAGGTCTGGTGAAAACCACTCCACTCTGGTGAAACCACTCTACTCTGTAAAGGAAAGGCCTGGTGAAACCACTCTACTCTGGTGAAACCACTCTACTCTGTAAAGAAAAGGCCTGGTGAAAACCACTCTACTCTGTAAAGGAAAGGCCTGGTGAAAACCACTCCACTCTGGTGAAACCACTCTACTCTGTAAAGAAAAGGCCTGGTGAAAACCACTCCACTCTGGTGAAACCACTCTACTCTGTAAAGAAAAGGCCTGGTGAAACCACTCTACTCTGAAAGGAAAGGCCTGGTGAAAACCACTCCACTCTGAAAGGAAAGGCCTGGTGAAAACCACTCTACTCTGAAAGGAAAGGCCTGGTGAAAACCACTCCACTCTGGTGAAACCACTCTACTCTGTAAAGAAAGGCCTAGTGAAAACCACTCTACTCTGAAAGAAAAGGCCTGGTGAAAACCACTCTACTCTGTAAAGAAAGGTCTGGTGAAAACCACTCCACTCTGGTGAAACCACTCTACTCTGTAAAGGAAAGGCCTGGTGAAACCACTCTACTCTGGTGAAACCACTCTACTCTGTAAAGAAAAGGCCTGGTGAAAACCACTCTACTCTGTAAAGGAAAGGTCTGGTGAAAACCACTCTACTCTGGTGAAACCACTCTACTCTGTAAAGAAAAGGCCTGGTGAAAACCACTCTACTCTGAAAGGAAAGGTCTGGTGAAAACCACTCCACTCTGGTGAAACCACTCTACTCTGTAAAGAAAGGCCTAGTGAAAACCACTCTACTCTGAAAGAAAAGGCCTGGTGAAAACCACTCTACTCTGTAAAGAAAGGTCTGGTGAAAACCACTCCACTCTGGTGAAACCACTCTACTCTGTAAAGGAAAGGCCTGGTGAAACCACTCTACTCTGGTGAAACCACTCTACTCTGTAAAGAAAAGGCCTGGTGAAAACCACTCCACTCTGAAAGGAAAGGCCTGGTGAAAACCACTCTACTCTGAAAGAAAAGGCCTGGTGAAAACCACTCCACTCTGAAAGGAAAGGCCTGGTGAAAACCACTCTACTCTGAAAGGAAAGGCCTGGTGAAAACCACTCTACTCTGAAAGGAAAGGCCTAGTGAAAACCACTCTACTCTGAAAGGAAAGGCCTGGTGAAACCACTCTACTCTGAAAGGAAAGGCCTGGTGAAAACCACTCCACTCTGAAAGGAAAGGCCTGGTGAAAACCACTCCACTCTGGTGAAACCACTCTACTCTGAAAGGAAAGGCCTGGTGAAAACCACTCCACTCTGAAAGGAAAGGCCTGGTGAAACCACTCTACTCTGAAAGGAAAGGCCTGGTGAAAACCACTCCACTCTGTAAAGAAAGGCCTGGTGAAAACCACTCCACTCTGAAAGGAAAGGCCTGGTGAAAACCACTCCACTCTGAAAGGAAAGGCCTGGTGAAAACCACTCCACTCTGGTGAAACCACTCTACTCTGAAAGGAAAGGCCTGTACTATTTTCACTATCACAATTAATGGCGTAATTGCTGGCATTTGCGCCGGTTAGGTTTTGATTAGGTTTTCACCAGGCCTTTGATTAGGTTTTGATTAGGTTTTAATTAGGTTTTGATTAGGTTTTCACCAGGCCTTTAATTAGGTTTTAATTAGGTTTTGATTAGGTTTTGATTAGGTTTTCACCAGGCCTTTGATTAGGTTTTGATTAGGTTTTCACCAGGCCTTTGATTAGGGTTTGATTAGGTTTTCACCAGGCCTTTGATTAGGTTTTGATTAGGTTTTCACCAGGCCTTTAATTAGGTTTTGATTAGGTTTTAATTAGGTTTTGATTAGGTTTTCACCAGGCCTTTAAATAGGTTTTGATTAGGTTTTGATTAGGTTTTCACCAGGCCTTTGATTAGGTTTTGATTAGGTTTTCACCAGGCCTTTGATTAGGTTTTGATTAGGTTTTCACCAGGCCTTTGATTAGGGTTTGATTAGGTTTTCACCAGGCCTTTAATTAGGTTTTGATTAGGTTTTGATTAGGTTTTGATTAAGTTTTCACCAGGCCTTTGATTAGGTTTTGATTAGGTTTTCACCAGGCCTTTGATTAGGGTTTGATTAGGTTTTCACCAGGCCTTTGATTAGGGTTTGATTAATAAACAAGTTGTGGGTGTGTCAAGGCTTGGCCCCTCTCTGGCCAATCAGAACGTGCTCCCTGGGAAATATATGGTTGCTTCAAGTTGTGTTGTCACGTTCTTTTATGTGTTGCCTTGGAAACAACTCCAATTCCAATGTTCGTCGGTTATAGTTCGTTAAATAGCTTACAGAAACGAAATAACAACATGCAGACCTATCTTTGCTAAATACGTTAACTTGAACCCATTTGAGTCCACATTGTTCTAAGTCATTGCATGTCTTCAATAACATTCTCACTGATATTGGGGCTAGGCCTACTGTAAATTAAATTATGGCTGAGCATGGACATGCCAAACATTGTCAATCAGCAAGATTTAAAATCATTATTGAAGGCCTAAAAAGAAAACAAATCATTATAATCTCAAATTCTAAACAAAACAAAACAACAAACTTGTTTTAAATAAGCTATGTCAGACTTAGTCACCATCATTTCTCCTCGTGGGCATTCAATAATAAAACAATGCAGACTAGGGAGGGTTATAAGCACATCCAAAACGGGATCTGCATGGCTAAAATAATGTGAGCCTGCCTACAATGCGTAGATAAAAAGAGTATCAGTTTACTGTTTTACTCCTGTCCAACTTTATATTTTAATAAAGCTTTGGTGATTATGTATTTCCAAGCTGTCTCAGGAGCCAAACCCTTTATCGACAGCCTTGACTACTTAGCGATTGCACTGGGGCAGGACAAAAAAAAAGCCTTCATTGAGGGGAGGGGAGGCTATGTGTTACGCTCGTTGATGGAAGGATCGGACCAAGGTGCAGCGTGGTAGGCGTACATTTTAATTTATTAAATGAACACCGAAACAAAACAAATACAAATGAAAATGTACCGTTCAGTAGGGCTACACAGCACAGTACCAAAAACAAGATCCCACAAACTAAAGGTGGAAAAAAAGGCTGCCTAAGTATGATCCCCAATCAGAGACAATGATAGACAGCTGCCTCTGATTGGGAACCATACCCGGCCAACAAAGAAATAGAAAACATAGATTGCCCACCCTAGTCACACCCTGGCCTAACAAAATAGAGAATAAAAGGAATCTCTAAGGTCAGCGTGACACTATGCTTGGTTTTTAACCAAATAAAACAAAATTAGGGAAAAACATTCGTTTTTTTATGTTTCTAAATACAAAGTATACAGGCACCAAAAGCACATTAGGCTACTGTTGTTCCATGTTCATATGGGCAGTGTACATCACGGCTGGATAGGCTGTGTTTCCGCTGTCAGAATTCATGCCATAACCAACAGCGTTACCGCTAAAAAACAGCTTTTGGTTGGACCTAAATATCCCGATCAGCGCTGCCTGAAATTGGCCTTTTGGATCATGTTTTTAAGAACACAACTCAAATATTTCCACCCCCGCACATCTGAGCGCAAGCGAGCTGACAAGACGGGTAACCTGCCGAACCAGGCGTTAGGGCTGGAAAATGCCAGTGTGCATGACGCCATTGTAAACTAATGTGTGTTTGACACAAGAGCTGCTAACGCCAAGCTAACATAGGCTTCACATGTTGGGTTCTATCTATCGGATGCTGCCTGGTCAGAAATACTATGATATTGTTGCATTGAATACAAGGGAAGCCAGTGAGCATTTGGCCTCCCTTGATAAAATAATAATAATAATAATAATAGTAGCCATTCATCGTTGAGCTAAACTGAGTGAGCTCAACTGTTAATGATACTGTGAATCACACCAAAAGCAAAAACATAATTTACAGAAAAATCTTGAATTGTTGCCATCTCGTTGTGTTGTTGTCTTCCAGTGGCTAGTTAGCTAGCTAGAATTGTCCCTTTCCTAAATTAGCCATGGATGGAGATAGGGATTTGGACTATACTTAATTCTCCCTACTGACCAATGATTATAATGACAATTCTGATTCATACATTGTGCCCCTGGCCTGAGAGGATGAAAGTTCAACATGTAGCTAGATGTAGTGGGCTAATGTTGACTAGCTGGACGGGCATTTTAGCCAGGTAGCCTAGAACAACAGAAACCAACAGAATTATAGACCGTTTAGGCAACATGAAAGAGAGGAGGATGGCATTGTGTTTGTCTATAAGTAGGGTGTCAAACATGTCTTTTTCTACTTGCAGGAACACACACACACACACACACACACACACACACACACACACACACACACACACACACACACACACACACAGACAGACATAAAACAGTATTATGGACAGCCACATATTTAGCTTATGTTTTTTAATAAAAAATGTATTTAACCTTTATTTAACTAGGCAAGTTGATTTGGACTAAATAGTTTTGGGTATATTTTAGTTGTCACTAAGTTTAGGTGATTAGATGATGTTGCTGGAATAGTGGAGGCAGCTCCTGTTTTCATTGTGACTTGAGGTAACTCTCTGTGGTTCTAAATCAATAGTTTAGTAGTCTGAAAATGTAGGAAACATTCACTTGTTTGACCATGATGTAGGTCATGTAACTGTTTGTTACATGCAATATGCTTTGTGGACTTCAACAGACAGATGTTGCTCTCCGGTTTTGTGATGAAACAAAGTTGTGACTGAATTTATTCTGCCACTGTGTCTTCTTATTGTCTCAGCCTTTAGGCCTGTATATATCACTGTGTCAAGGCATATGAACTAACAGGTTATAGAGCAAACAACTCAATATGAGTGGGATAGGACTGAGGAGTAGTAGACATTATGTCATCTCTTACAGAGGGGGATAGGAGTGGGGAGTAGTAGACATTATGTCATCTCTAACAGAGAGGGATAGGAGTGGGGAGTAGTAGACATTATGTCATCTCTAACAGAGAGGGATAGGAGTGGGGAGTAGTAGACATTATGTCATCTCTAATAGGAGTGGGGAGTAGTAGACATTATGTCATCTCTTACAGAGAGGAATAGGAGTGGGGAGTAGTAGACATTATGTCATATCTTATAGGAGTGGGGAGTAGTAGACATTATGTCATCTCTTACAGAGAGGGATAGGAGTGGGGAGTAGTAGACATTATGTCATCTCTTATAGGAGTGGGGAGTAGTAGACATTATGTCATCTCTTACAGAGAGGGATAGGAGTGGGGAGTAGTAGACATTATGTCATCTCTTATAGGAGTGGGGAGTAGTAGACATTATGTCATCTCTTATAGGAGTGGGGAGTAGTAGACATTATGTCATCTCTAATAGGAGTGAGGAGTAGTAGACATTATGTCATCTCTTACAGAGAGGGATAGGAGTGGGGAGTAGTAGACATTATGTCATCTCTTACAGAGAGGGATAGGAGTGGGGAGTAGCAGACATTATGTCATCTCTTACAGAGAGGGATAGGAGTGGGGAGTAGTAGACATTATGTCATCTCTTACAGAGAGGGATGACATTATGTCATCTCTTACAGAGAGGGATAGGACTGAGGAGTGAGCAGACATTATGTCATCTCTTATAGGAGTGGGGAGTAGTAGACATTATGTCATCTCTTACAGAGAGGAATAGGAGTGGGGAGTAGTAGACATTATGTCATCTCTTACAGAGAGGAATAGGAGTGGGGAGTAGCAGACATTATGTCATCTCTTATAGGAGTGGAGAGTAGTAGACATTATGTCATCTCTTACAGAGAGGGATAGGACTGAGGAGTAGCAGACATTATGTCATCTCTTATAGGAGTGGGGAGTAGTAGACATTATGTCATCTCTAACAGAGAGGGATAGGAGTGGGGAGTAGCAGGAGCCAGGAGTAGGTAATGTGTCAGAATAATAAAGGGTGTCTCAAATAGTACCCTGTTCCCTGTGTTGTTTACTTCTTTTGACCAGGGCCCATTGGGGACCTTGTCCTTTTGACCAGGGCACATAAGGGACTGTGTACTTCTGACCAGGGCCCATAGGGGACCTTGTACTTTTGACCAGGGCCCATAAGGGACTGTGTACCTCTGACCAGGGCCCATAGGGGACCGTGTACTTTGGACCAGGGCCCATAAGGGACCCTGTACCTCTGACCAGGGCCCATAGGGGACCCTGTACCTCTGACCAGGGCCCATAAGGGACCCTGTACCTCTGACCAGGGCCCATAAGGGACCCTGTACCTCTGACCAGGGCCCATAGGGGACCGTTTACTTTTGACCAGGGCTGATATGGGTGCCTGGTCAATAGTAATGCACTACATAGGGAATAGGGAACAAAGTCTTAGCACACGGTTGGCACAGAAGCTGTTCCTCCCCAATACACAATCCCATTGGAATTGCACTATAAGCCATGGTCTGAATATGAATTATGTCTGGTGTGGTGAAAGTGGTCGGTCTTCCATATACAACTCACGTGCACGATGATAATGACTTCACAGTTCATTCTTATTGTGTAAAAGTATTATTATGAAATAAAGGGGTGTATCTTGGGCCAGAGGCTCTCTCTCTCTCTCTCTCGCTCTCTCTCGCTCTCTCTCTCTTTATCGCTCTCTCTCTCTCGCTCTCTCTCTTTATCGCTTTCTCGCTCTTTCTCTCTCTCTCTCTCTCTCTCTTTCTCTCTCTCTCTCTCGCTCTCTCTCTCTCTCTCATCGCTCTCTCTCTCTCTCTCTCTCTCTCGCTCTCTCTCTTTATCGCTCTCTCGCTCTTTCTCTCTTTCTCTCTCTCTCTCTTGCCCAGGCCAGTGCTGACGTCTCCTCATGGCTGACTGACAGACAGAGAGAGAGAGTCTGGCTCTATGAACACTTGGAGACCTTGTGAGAGAACGAGAAGGACTGAGATGGAAAGAAAGAGGAGAGAGAGGAAAAGAGAGTTGATAGGTTACTCAAGAGACCACTCTGATAATATTGTTGACACACTTTGAATGAACAGTCAAGAGATGCGGTGGCAAGAGATGCTGTGGCAAGAGATGCTGTGGCAAGAGATGCTGTGGCAAGAGATGCGGTGGCAAGAGATGCGGTGGCAAGAGATGCTGTGGCAAGAGATGCTGTGGCAAGAGATGCTGTGGCAAGAGATGCTGTGAGGTGAAGTGGTTACTGCTGGGTATCTGGGTCCTTCGTCTAGCTCCCATTCCATAGTGGTGTGGCCGCTACTGACAGTCTGTGTCCCAAATGGCAACCTATTCCCTACATAGTGCATTACTTTTGACGAGGCCCTACTTTAAACCAGTGCATTATAAAGGGAATAGGGTGCCATGTGGGACCTGGCTTCAGTGTCTGTTGTTACAACAGTGTAGTATAAACACTATTCTGCTGCCACAACCTTTTGACCTCAGCCTCCACGTCAAACATAAAACCCAGCTAGCTAGTAACTAAAGCCGCTCTCTCCTCACGCTCTCTCCTCACTGCCTCTCCTCGCTCCCTCACCTCGCTCCCTCCACATCAAACATAAAACCCAGCTAGCTAGTAACTAAAGCCTCTCTCTCCTCACGCTCTCTCCTCACTCCCTCTTCTCGCTCCCTCTCCTCGCTCCCTCTCCTCGCTCCCTCTCCTCGCTCCCTCCACGTCAAACATAAAACCCAGCTAGCTAGTAACTAAAGCCTCTCTCTCCTCACGCTCTCTCCTCACTCCCTCTCCTCACTCCCTCACCTCGCTCCCTCCATATCAAACATAAAACCCAGCTAGCTAGTAACTAAAGCCTCTCTCTCCTCATGCTCTCTCCTCACTCCCTCTCCTCACTCCCTCTCCTCACTCCCTCTCCTCGCTCCCTCACCTCGCTCCCTCCACGTCAAACATAAAACCCAGCTAGCTAGTAACTAAAGCCTCTCTCCTCACGCTCTCTCCTCACTCCCTCTTCTCGCTCCCTCTCCTCGCTCCCTCTCCTCGCTCCCTCTCCTCGCTCCCTCCACGTCAAACATAAAACCCAGCTAGCTACTAACTAAAGCCTCTCTCTCCTCACGCTCTCTCCTCACTCCCTCTCCTCGCTCCCTCACCTCGCTCCCTCCACATCAAACATAAAACCCAGCTAGCTAGTAACTTGTCATCTCCCGTCTGGATTACTGCAACTCGCTGTTGGCTGGGCTCCCTGCCTGTGCCATTAAACCCCTACAACTCATCCAGAACGCCGCAGCCCGTCTGGTGTTCAACCTTCCCAAGTTCTCTCACGTCACCCCGCTCCTCCGCTCTCTCCACTGGCTTCCAGTTGAAGCTCGCATCCGCTACAAGACCATGGTGCTTGCCTACGGAGCTGTGAGGGGAACGGCACCTCCGTACCTTCAGGCTCTGATCAGGCCCTACACCCAAACAAGGGCACTGCGTTCATCCACCTCTGGCCTGCTCGCCTCCCTACCTCTGAGGAAGCACAGTTCCCGCTCAGCCCAGTCAAAACTGTTCGCTGCTCTGGCACCCCAATGGTGGAACAAGCTCCCTCACGACGCCAGGACAGCGGAGTCAATCACCACCTTCCGGAGACACCTGAAACCCCACCTCTTTAAGGAATACCTGGGATAGGATAAAGTAATCCTTCTAACCCCCCCCCCCCCCCTAAAAGATTTAGATGCACTATTGTAAAGTGGTTGTTCCACTGGATATTTTAAGGTGAATGCACCAATTTGTAAGTCGCTCTGGATAAGAGCGTCTGCTAAATGACTTAAATGTAAATGTAACTAAAGCCTCTCTCTCCTCACGCTCTCTCCTCACTCCCTCTCCTCGCTCCCACACCTCGCACCCTCCACGTCAAACATAAAACCCAGCTAGCTAGTAACTAAAGCCTCTCTCTCCTCACGCTCTCTCCTCACTCCCTCTCCTCGCTCCCTCACCTCGCTCCCTCCACGTCAAACATAAAACCCAGCTAGCTAGTAACTAAAGCCTCTCTCTCCTCACGCTCTCTCCTCACTCCCTCTCCTCACTCCCTCTTCTCGCTCCCTCTCCTCGCTCCCTCACCTCGCTCCCTCACCTCGCTCCCTCCACGTCAAACATAAAACCCAGCTAGCTAGTAACTAAAGCCTCTCTCTCCTCACTCCCTCTCCTCACTCCCTCTCCTCACTCCCTCTTCTCGCTCCCTCTCCTCGCTCCCTCACCTCGCTCCCTCACCTCGCTCCCTCACCTCGCTCCCTCCACGTCAAACATAAAACCCAGCTAGCTAGTAACTAAAGCCTCTCTCTCCTCACGCTCTCTCCTCACTCCCTCTCCTCACTCCCTCTTCTCGCTCCCTCTCCTCGCTCCCTCACCTCGCTCCCTCACCTCGCTCCCTCCACGTCAAACATAAAACCCAGCTAGCTAGTAACTAAAGCCTCTCTCTCCTCACGCTCTCTCCTCACTCCCTCTCCTCACTCCCTCTTCTCGCTCCCTCTCCTCGCTCCCTCACCTCGCTCCCTCACCTCCCTCACCTCCCCACTAACACCTAGTGTTAGTGGGAATACGCCTAGTGTTAGTGGGAATAAGCCTAGTTTTAGTGGGAATAAGCCTAGTTTTAGTGGGAATAAGCCTAGTGTTAGTGGGAATAAGCCTAGTGTTAGTGGGAATAAGCCTAGTGTTAGTGATTATAGGCCTAGTGTTAGTGGGAATAAGCCTAGTGTTAGTGGGAATACGCCTAGTGTTAGTGGGAATAAGCCTAGTGTTAGTGGGAATAAGCCTAGTGTTAGTGGGAATAAGCCTAGTGTTAGTGGGAATAAGCCTAGTGTTAGTGGGAATACGCCTAGTGTTAGTGGGAATAAGCCTAGTGTTAGTGGGAATAAGCCTAGTGTTAGTGGGAATAAGCCTAGTGTTAGTGATTATAGGCCTAGTATTAGTGGGAATAAGCCTAGTGTTAGTGGGAATAAGCCTAGTGATAGTGGGAATAAGCCTAGTGTTAGTGGGAATAAGCCTAGTGTTAGTGGGAATAAGCCTATTGTTAGTGGGAATAGGCCTAGTGTTAGTGGGAATAAACCTAGTGTTAGTGATTATAGGCCTAGTGTTAGTGATTATAGGCCTAGTATTAGTGGGAATAAGCCTAGTGTTAGTGGGAATAAGCCTAGTGATAGTGGGAATAAGCCTAGTGTTAGTGGGAATAAGCCTAGTGTTAGTGGGAATAAGCCTATTGTTAGTGGGAATAAACCTAGTGTTAGTGGGAATAAGCCTAGTATTAGTGGGAATAAGCCTAGTGTTAGTGGGAATAAGCCTAGTGTTAGTGGGAATAAACCTAGTGTTAGTGGGAATAAGCCTAGTGTTAGTGGGAATAAGCCTTAGTGTTAGTGGGAATAAGCCTAGTGTTAGTGGGAATAAGCCTAGTGTTAGTGGGAATAAGCCTAGTGTTAGTGATTATAGGCCTAGTATTAGTGGGAATAAGCCTAGTGTTAGTGGGAATAAGCCTAGTGATAGTGGGAATAAGCCTAGTGTTAGTGGGAATAAGCCTAGTGTTAGTGGGAATAAGCCTATTGTTAGTGGGAATAGGCCTAGTGTTAGTGGGAATAAACCTAGTGTTAGTGATTATAGGCCTAGTGTTAGTGATTATAGGCCTAGTATTAGTGGGAATAAGCCTAGTGTTAGTGGGAATAAGCCTAGTGATAGTGGGAATAAGCCTAGTGTTAGTGGGAATAAGCCTAGTGTTAGTGGGAATAAGCCTATTGTTAGTGGGAATAAACCTAGTGTTAGTGGGAATAAGCCTAGTATTAGTGGGAATAAGCCTAGTGTTAGTGGGAATAAGCCTAGTGTTAGTGGGAATAAACCTAGTGTTAGTGGGAATAAGCCTAGTGTTAGTGGGAATAAGCCTAGTGTCCCTCGTCTTCTCCTTCTGGCTTCTTCAGAGTTCATCACAGTAGCACCAGACCACAAATGTGTCTGCGTGTGTGTTGTCATCACGGTGGCTGAAGACCACACATACAGCCCTATCTATTTACTGTTTCCCTTATCCGAAACTCTCCTGATTCCTACTGTCTGCTGAGCCATATGGCCTATTACTGAAGCTTCTAGAATAAACGAACACAGAAATGTAATGCTTTTGTTTGCGTTGCACCCTAATCGCCAATAACTTCAAACCGGTTTTAAGGACAGGACACCCAAGAAGGAAACTCTTTGAAGTAAGCTGCAGAGCCGCCGCATTCAGTCAGACAGGTATCCCACTATTGAACAGCTGGATGAACCACGTCCCAATAGGGAATGGCATTTTAATACCATTTTCACACTACTGTACCAAGCTGAGCCAAGCCAAACTTCACTGTCCTGGTGACACATCCATAGTTGCTGCACAGAATGGTTCGGGTCGGCAGGATACTGTAGTGTGAAAAGGGAATTAAATTCCCTGCTCTATGCTCAGACAGAGGTCAGAGGGCTCTGGTCTCTTACCATTCAGAGAGGGTGTTCATCATGCAGTCTCTGAGAGGCAGCTTTGGCAGTCCGGAGAGCTTCTGTGACACAGAGAAGAGCTGTTTCAGTTGAGTGACCTGTCTTGAAAGCCTGACTGGTTAGGGTAAAGAAGATCTTTCTGAGAGAGATAACGAGAGAGTTGGTCAGAGACAGAAAATAAAAAGAAAGTAGGGATACCGGTCTGTAGTTTTTGATGTCAGAGGAGTCGAGTGTTCGGTAGTTCTGTGTGAGTGAGACAAGTGGACTCAATATGTTGAGTGAATGAGGAGCGGATGTTGGTAACCCTTCGTTTCAAAGAGAGGGAGGAGGGAAGGGGAGGGTGTGGAGAATTAAGGAGGGAGGACTAGGTGGAAAATAGTTTCCTAGGGTTATTGAAATGTAGAGTCATAGAAAGGGCCTTTAGTAGTGGATACAGAGGAAGAGAAGATGGAGAGGAGTGAGTGAAAGGATGATAGGTCCTCCAGAAGTTCAGTTTTCCTTCATTTTCGCTCAGCTGCTCGCAGCCCTGTTCTGAGTCACTCAGCCACGGAGCAGGAGGGGAGGGTTGAGCCGGCCGGGAGGACAGTGGACAGTGTGAGTCATAGGATGCGGAAAGGGAGGAGAGTAGGGTTGAAGAGGCAGAATCACAAGACGTGATGGAGAAGGTCTCTCATATCATTGATATGCAGATGACACACAATTAATCTTCTCCTTTCCCCCTTCTGACAACCAGGTGGCGAATCGCATCTCTGCATGTCTGGCAGACATATCAGTGTGGATGACGGATCACCACCTCAAGCTGAACCTCGGCAAGACGGAGCTGCTCTTCCTCCCGGGGAAGGACTGCCCGTTCCATGATCTCGCCATCACGGTTGACAACTCCCTTGTGTCCTCCTCCCAGAGTGCTAAGAGCCTTGGCGTGACCCTGGACAACACCCTGTCGTTCTCCACCAACATCAAGGCGGTGACCCGATCCTGTAGGTTCATGCTCTACAACATTCGCAGAGTACGACCCTGCCTTACACAGGAAGCGGCGCAGGTCCTAATCCAGGCACTTGTCACCTCCCGTCTGGATTACTGCAACTCGCTGTTGGCTGGGCTCCCTGCCTGTGCCATTAAACCCCTACAACTCATCCAGAACGCCGCAGCCCGTCTGGTGTTCAACCTTCCCAAGTTCTCTCACGTCACCCCGCTCCTCCGCTCTCTCCACTGGCTTCCAGTCGAAGCTCGCATCCGCTACAAGACCATGGTGCTTGCCTACGGAGCTGTGATGGGAACGGCACCTCCGTACCTTCAGGCTCTGATCAGGCCCTACACCCAAACAAGGGCACTCCGTTCATCCACCTCTGGCCTGCTCGCCTCCCTACCTCTGAGGAAGCACAGTTCCCGCTCAGCCCAGTCAAAACTGTTCGCTGCTCTGGCACCCCAATGGTGGAACAAGCTCCCTCACGACGCCAGGACAGCGGAGTCAATCACCACCTTCCGGAGACACCTGAAACCCCACCTCTTCAAGGAATACCTGGGATAGGATAAAGTAATCCTTCTAACCCCCCCCTTAAAAGATTTAGATGCACTATTGTAAAGTGATTGTTCCACTGGATATTATAAGGTGAATGCACCAATTTGTAAGTCGCTCTGGATAAGAGCGTCTGCTAAATGACTAAAATGTAAAAATGTAAATGTAAGGATTTACCAGAAGGGAGAGATGATAGGATAGAAGGGAGAGAGTAGTGGGAGAGAGAGAGACCATCTGGGTAGGGGTTGAGTGATTAGGGTTGGAGGAAAGATGGAGAGAACATGAAACTAAGTAGTGATCAGAGACTTGGAGGGGGGGGTTACAGTGAGATTAGTAGGTTTAACAGACTCGAGTAAAAGATGAGGTCAAGTGAATTGCCTGCCTTGTGAGGGGGGGGACTAAGAAAGGGTGAGGTCAGGAAATGAACTTATCAAGCTCATTGAGGAGGGCACCTGGTAGTCGATAGATGACAACAATGTTAAGCTTGAGTGGACAAGTGACAGAATGGAATTCAAATGTGAAGATAGACAGGTAAAAGAGGGAGAAAAGAGAAAATCTCCACTTAGGAACTCTGCATTCTTACTGAACTCGGCATTCTTAATGACCTCAGCATTCTTAACCACAGAGCAGCAGTTCCTAACGCTACAGACAGAAGTTGGAAGATCGGCTGTACAGTCGGCTGTACAGTCGTAGAGCAACATGGATAACACCATCGTGTTCGTGTGAGTCTCATCTTTCCGGAGAGGGGTCGCAATAGTTTGGACGCTACCGATGATTATGTGAGAAGACTGATAATCGGGATGTCTCCTGGTCTGACAAACACTGCTCTAGCTCTGTCACCTTTCACCGCAGATGTTGAAGTGCGGTGCATTGGAATGAGATGCATTTATCTCTAGTTTAAACTGACAGGTTTTTATGGGGATTTCTGTATTATGCTAATTAGAATTCCACAGGGAGTGGACATCGATGCTTGGCGTTTTTAATTAATGTCTACTCCTGGTTTGTTGTTTCATTTCGCATGACAACACATTCTTACCTCAGCCTACTGAACAGAACAACTGTGTGTCTGACTGGTTGGTTCAACCCACGTTGTCAGGTTCAAAGAGCTTTCATACTCCAATGCGTCTTGGTTATTTTCGGTGTGCCTTTATGCAAATCACCAGCGGCGACCGCTGGGCGATGACCAATCATATCGAGTGGTTCCCAAGGTGAATTTGACGCTATGCGTCCCAAGGCTGGAGACTTTCTTCAGCAAAGATGGCTGACAAAAATAGTAGGATGGAAGTAAATGTAGGTGATAATAACATCATAACGAATCATGCAGGAATATGTTAGTTAATGTAGAGACAAACGATTATGCTTTTTTTTATCATAAAGTTCATTTACGAAAATCACGATTTAGCAAGCTAGCTGACTAGCTAACATTAGCCGCTAGCTGACTATTGTTTTGCATGGAATATGCTCTTCAAGAGGTGATATTAGAACCAAATACACTAGGTAACATTCCCTTGAAAACAGCAGGCAGTTGTCAATGGTTTTAGTAGAGTGGGGGTCTCCTTGGCCCCCAGCAGGTAAATGGAATGCTTTGCACTTTATTGTGACGTTTTATTGATAACAACCCAGCAGGTAAATGGAATGCTCTGCACCTTATTGTGACGTTTTATTGATAACAACCCAGCAGGTAAATGGAATGCTTTGCACCTTATTGTGACGTTTTATTGATAACAACCCAGCAGGTAAATGGAATGCTTTGCACCTTATTGTGACGTTTTATTGATAACAACCCAGCAGGTAAATGGAACGCTTTGCACTTTATTGTGACGTTTTATTGATAACAACCCAGCAGGTAAATGGAATGCTTTGCACCTTATTGTGACGTTTTATTGATAACAACCCAGCAGGTAAATGGAATGCTTTGCACCTTATTGTGACGTTTTATTGATAACAACCCAGCAGGTAAATGGAATGCTCTGCACCTTAAAGTGACGTTTTATTGATAAAAACCCAGCAGGTAAATGGAATGCTCTGCACCTTAAAGTTTATATTTTTCACCGCCTCCCACGCCACCTTGGCACCGCCCAAAGGTCCCCCGCCCTCTCCGCTTCACACCGCTTGTCTTGTCTTCATTCCCTCTGAATCGTGCCATCCTTTCTGCAGTATTCGGTAAATGAGTCCATTGTTTCTTATTAAACCTCTCCTCGGGGACCCCCAGCCGTTCCAGGTATTTGATCTATTCCAGAGAGGGCACATCTGATTAAACTTGTCAACTAATCATCAAGGCCTTGAAAAGAGGAATCAGGTGAGCTAGTTCAGAGCTACGATAAAACTATGAAACGTCTGGGGGTCCAGAATTACTAGCCTACATAGAGGGTTCTAAGAAACAGGCCAGACGGGGTGCGGCCGTTGGAGTCAGTGGGGTCCCCTCCCTTTCCACGGTCAAGAATGATGTTGGTGGTGGAGTTCGTTTTGCATTATACGGTGCCCTGGGTGGGTGGAGATTTCACATAAGGGCCAATGAAATGGCCTAAAATGTGCGGTCTCCGCTCACCCGGGGCACCGGGACATGCAGGGCAAACTCTACCATTGATGTAGTTTTTTTGCCTTGGAGATGGAGGGGACCTCACTGTGTCACGCCCTGACCATAGAGAGCCTTTTTATTCTCTATTTTGGTTAGGTTGGGGTGTGACTAGGGGGGGGGGTGTTCTAGTCTAGGTTATTTATTTCTATGTTGGCCTGGTATGGTTCCCAGTCAGAGGCAGCTGTTTATCGTTGTCTCTGATTGGGGATCATATTTAGGCAGCCATTTCCACACTGTGTTTTGTGGGATCTTGTTTTGAGTTAGTGCATGTGAGCACTCCATGACTTCACGTTTCGTTTACTGTTTATTGTTTTTGTGCATTTCACAAATAAAGATGTGGATCCCAGATCACGCTGCACGTTGGTCTGAGTATGCTTCCAGTTCGTACGACGAGCGTGACACACTGATTCCAAAGACGGCACGTTATCAAGCCAAGGAAGTACACCTCCTTTCTAGGGAGTTCCTAGCTACTGTGATTCTACATCTGCATTGCTTGCTGTTTGGGGGTTTTAAGCTGGGTTTCTCTATAAGCACTTTGTGACATCTGCTGATGTAAAAAGGGCTTTATAAATAATTTGATTTGATTGTGACGTTTTATTGATAACAACCTATTGGGTTGCTATCATTGTTTCTGTCGCTAGCTGATAGGTTCAACTGGACCGGTTTGGTGTGGGCCGGGCCGGGCATGCATCCCTGTGGTATTATTTTTAGGATGGTTTTGTAAGGAAAGTTCATTTGGGTTCATGTCCACAGAGAGAATTATGATTAAATATATTGGTACGCTGCGCTGGTTGATTTAATGTTACTGTAAATATATCTCCCTCGTCTGCTCAGGCCAGATCATCCCCTCAGCCAATGTTCTCTTTGCTTTTCAGGAAAGTGGCCAATAAAATACTGACCCAAGCCAGTGCGTTACTAGGCAAACATCTTAATGACCTTGTCAACAGACAAGCACACACACACACACACACCGATTTAGCGTCAGCACCAGTCCTTGAACTTGATGAACTTCTCTAGTATCTTTTCCCTAAGTGTTATAAACTTGGATCAGGCTTCAGTGTTATAAACTTGGACCAGGCTTCAGTGTGATGAACTTGGACCAGGCTTCAGTGTTATAAACTTGGACCAGGCTTCAGTGTGATGAACTTGGACCAGGCTTCAGTGTGATGAACTTGGACCAAGCTTCAGTGTGATGAACTTGGACAAGGCTTCAGTGTGATGAACTTGGGCCAGGCTTCAGTGTTATAAACTTGGACCAGGCTTCAGTGTGATAAACTTGGACCAGGCCTCAGTGTGATGAACTTGGACCAGGCTTCAGTGTGATGAACTTGGACCAGGCCTCAGTGTGATGAACTTGGACCAGGCTTCAGTGTTATAAACTTGGACCAGGCTTCAGTGTGATGAACTTGGACAAGGCTTCAGTGTGAGGAACTTGGACAAGGCTTCAGTGTGATGAACTTGGACAAGGCTTCAGTGTGATGAACTTGGACAAGGCTTCAGTGTGAGGAACTTGGACAAGGCTTCAGTGTGATGAACTTGGACAAGGCTTCAGTGTGATGAACTTGGACCAGGCTTCAGTGTGATGAACTTGGACAAGGCTTCAGTGTGATGAACTTGGATCAGGCTTCAGTGTTATAAACTTGGACCAGGCTTCAGTGTGATGAACTTGGACCAGGCTTCAGTGTTATAAACTTGGACCAGGCTTCAGTGTGATGAACTTGGACCAGGCTTTTCGGTTGTGACTGTCATTAGAATATGCTAGTGCCACATAGCTTAGCTAGCTTCTTGATAATAAAACCATATCTAAACAAAGGTTGCATTGCAAATAGTACCCTATTCCCTTTGTAGTGCGCTACTTTTGACCAGGGCCCATAGGGTAGTGCGCTACTTTGACCAGGGCCCATAAGGTGCCAGTGGGGAAACGCACAAACCCTCTTAGGCCTCTCTGTCAGGCCACTAAAGAGAAGCCTTCCCAGAGCTCATTACATTTCAGGGTACATTTAGTAAGTTGTACCTTCAGTGTTTAGGACAACATTCAACCGGTGGGAAATTAACAATGGGACTATCAGTTTTCAGTGTAATCAATTTCATGAGCATTATTATGGGTGCTTATTCTGGGCCATTGGGTCAAGGTCAGTTAAACTTAAGGATGACTGTAATGCTCTCTGAAGGGTCTTTTAGAGGGTAAAAAAAACTAAACATTAATATATCCTTTGGGAAAGGAAAAGGTTTTGAATCATTGGACAGCTGGATGTTCGTAAGATTCTGTTCATAGCTTTTGCTTTAAAAGTTTTTTTTTTCTCCCCCCAATTTAGACGTACATGGCTCTTAACAGGGTACATTTAGATGGACGTGGCCTCAGAAGGAAACTAGAGGTTAGTAAACCATCCTCAGTAGAGGTAACTAGGGGTTAATAAACCATCCTCAGTCAAGAGGAGAGGTAACTAGGGGTTAATAAACCATCCTCAGTAGAAAGGAGAGGTAACTAGGGGTTAATTAACCATCCTCAGTAGAGGTAACTAGGGGTTAATAAACCATCCTTAGTAGAGAGGAGAGGTAACTAGGGGTTAATAAACCATCCTCAGTAGAGAGAAGAGGTAACTAGGGGTTAATTAACCATCCTCAGTAGAGAGGAGCGGTAACTATGGGTTAATAAACCATCCTCAGTAGAGAGGAGAGGTAACTAGGGGTTAATGAACCATCCTCAGTAGAGGTAACTAGGGGTAAATGAACCATCCTTAGTAGAGAGGAGAGGTAACTAGGGGTTAATAAACCATCCTCAGTAGAGGTAACTAGGGGTTAATAAACCATCCTCAGTAGAGAGGAGAGGTAACTAGGGGTTAATAAACCATCCTCAGTAGAGAGGAGAGGTAACTAGGGGTTAATAAACCATCCTCAGTAGAGAGGAGAGCTAACTAGGGGTTAATAAACCATCCTCAGTAGAGAGGAGAGGTAACTAGGGGTTAATAAACCATCCTCAGTAGAGAGGAGAGGTACCTAGGGGTTAATAAACCATCCTCAGTAGAGATAACTAGGGGTTAATAAACCATCCTCAGTAGAGGTAACTAGGGGTTAATAAACCATCCTCAGTAGAGAGGAGAGGTAACTAGGGGTTAATAAACCATCCTCAGTAGAGAGAAGAGGTAACTAGGGGTTAATTAACCATCCTCAGTAGAGAGGAGCGGTAACTATGGGTTAATAAACCATCCTCAGTAGAGAGGAGAGGTAACTAGGGGTTAATGAACCATCCTCAGTAGAGGTAACTAGGGGTAAATGAACCATCCTTAGTAGAGAGGAGAGGTAACTAGGGGATAATAAACCATCCTCAGTAGAGGTAACTAGGGGTTAATGAACCATCCTCAGTAGAGAGGAGAGGTAACTAGGGGTTAATAAACCATCCTCAGTAGAGGTAACTAGGGGTTAATAAACCATCCTCAGTAGAGAGGAGAGGTAACTAGGGGTTAATGAACCATCCTCAGTAGAGAGGAGAGGTAACTAGGGGTTAATAAACCATCCTCAGTAGAGGTAACTAGGGGTTAATAAACCATCCTCAGTAGAGAGGAGCGGTAACTAGGGGTTAATAAACCATCCTTAGTAGAGGTAACTAGGGGTTAATGAACCATCCTCAGTAGAGGTAACTAGGGGTTAATAAACCATCCTCAGTAGAGAGGAGAGGTAACTAGGGGTTAATAAACCATCCTCAGTAGAGAGAAGAGGTAACTAGGGGTTAATAAACCATCCTCAGTAGAGAGAAGAGGTAACTAGGGGTTAATAAACCATCCTCAGTAGAGGTAACTAGGGGTTAATAAACCATCCTCAGTAGAGAGGAGTGGTAACTAGGGGTTAATAAACCATCCTCAGTAGAGAGAAGAGGTAACTAGGGGTTAATGAACCATCCTCAGTAGAGGTAACTAGGGGTTAATAAACCATCCTCAGTAGAGAGGAGAGGTAACTAGGGGTTAATAAACCATCCTCAGTAGAGGTAACTAGGGCTTAATAAACCATCCTCAGTAGAGGTAACTAGGGGTTAATAAACCATCCTCAGTAGAGAGGAGAGGTAACTAGGGGTTAATAAACCATCCTCAGTAGAGAGAAGAGGTAACTAGGGGTTAATGAACCATCCTCAGTAGAGAGGAGAGGTAACTAGGGGTTAATAAACCATCCTCAGTAGAGGTAACTAGGGGTTAATAAACCATCCTCAGTAGAGGTAACTAGGGGTTAATAAACCATCCTCAGTAGAGGTAACTAGGGGTTAATAAACCATCCTCAGTAGAGGTAACTAGGGGTTAATAAACCATCCTCAGTAGAGAGGAGAGGTAACTAGGGGTTAATAAACCATCCTCAGTAGAGAGGAGAGGTAACTATGGGTTAATAAACCATCCTCAGTAGAGAGGAGAGCTAACTAGGGGTTAATAAACCATCCTCAGTAGAGCAGAGAGGTAACTAGGGGTTAATAAACCATCCTCAGTAGAGAGGAGAGGTAACTAGGGGTTAATAAACCATCCTCAGTAGAGATAACTAGGGGTTAATAAACCATCCTCAGTAGAGGTAACTAGGGGTTAATAAACCATCCTCAGTAGAGAGGAGAGGTAACTAGGGGTTAATAAACCATCCTCAGTAGAGGTAACTAGGGGTTAATAAACCATCCTCAGTAGAGAGGAGTGGTAACTAGGGGTTAATAAACCATCCTCAGTAGAGGTAACTAGGGGTTAATGAACCATCCTCAGTAGAGGTAACTAGGGGTTAATAAACCATCCTCAGTAGAGGTAACTAAGGGTTAATGAACCATCCTCAGTAGAGGTAACTAGGGGTTAATAAACCATCCTCAGTCAAGAGGAGAGGTAACTAGGGGTTAATAAACCATCCTCAGTAGAGAGGAGAGGTAACTAGGGGTTAATAAACCATCCTCAGTAGAGAGAAGAGGTAACTAGGGGTTAATAAACCATCCTCAGTAGAGAGGGGAGGTAACTAGGGGTTAATAAACCATCCTCAGTAGAGGTAACTAGGGGTTAATAAACCATCCTCAGTAGAGGTAACTAGGGGTTAATAAACCATCCTCAGTAGAGAGGAGAGGTAACTAGGGGTTAATAAACCATCCTCAGTAGAGGTAACTAGGGGTTAATAAACCATCCTCAGTAGAGGTAACTAGGGGTTAATAAACCATCCTCAGTAGAGGTAACTAGGGGTTAATAAACCATCCTCAGTAGAGAGGAGAGGTAACTAGGGGTTAATGAACCATCCTCAGTAGAGAGGAGAGGTAACTAGGGGTTAATGAACCATCCTCAGTAGAGGTAACTAGGGGTTAATAAACCATCCTCAGTAGAGAGGAGAGGTAACTAGGGGTTAATGAACCATCCTCAGTAGAGAGGAGAGGTAACCAGGGGTTAATGAACCATCCTCAGTAGAGAGGAGAGGTAACTAGGGGTTAATAAACCATCCTCAGTAGAGAGAAGAGGTAACTAGGGGTTAATGAACCATCCTCAGTAGAGAGGAGAGGTAACTAGGGGTTAATAAACCATCCTCAGTAGAGGTAACTAGGGGTTAATAAACCATCCTCAGTAGAGAGGAGAGGTAACTAGGGGTTAATGAACCATCCTCAGTAGAGAGGAGAGGTAACTAGGGGTTAATGAACCATCCTCAGTAGAGATAACTCGGGGTTAATAAACCATCCTCAGTAGAGGTAACTAGGGGTTAATAAACCATCCTCAGTAGAGGTAACTAGGGGTTAATAAACTATCCTCAGTAGAGGTAACTAGGGGTTAATAAACCATCCTCAGTAGAGGTAACTAGGGGTTAATAAACCATCCTCAGTAGAGGGGAGAGGTAACTAGGGGTTAATAAACCATCCTCAGTAGAGGTAACTAGGGGTTAATAAACCATCCTCAGTAGAGGTAACTAGGGGTTAATAAACCATCCTCAGTAGAGAGGAGAGATAACTAGGGGTTAATGAACCATCCTCAGTAGAGAGAAGAGGTAACTAGGGGTTAATAAACCATCCTCAGTAGAGAGGAGAGGTAACTAGGGGTTAATGAACCATCCTCAGTAGAGAGGAGAGGTAACTAGGGGTTAATGAACCATCCTCAGTAGAGATAACTCGGGGTTAATAAACCATTCTCAGTAGAGGTAACTAGGGGTTAATAAACCATCCTCAGTAGAGGTAACTAGGGGTTAATAAACTATCCTCAGTAGAGGTAACTAGGGGTTAATAAACCATCCTCAGTAGAGGTAACTAGGGGTTAATAAACCATCCTCAGTAGAGAGGAGAGGTAACTAGGGGTTAATAAACCATCCTCAGTAGAGGTAACTAGGGGTTAATAAACCATCCTCAGTAGAGGTAACTAGGGGTTAATAAACCATCCTCAGTAGAGAGGAGAGGTAACTAGGGGTTAATGAACCATCCTCAGTAGAGAGAAGAGGTAACTAGGGGTTAATAAACCATCCTCAGTAGAGGTAACTAAGGGTTAATGAACCATCCTCAGTAGAGGTAACTAGGGGTTAATAAACCATCCTCAGTCAAGAGGAGAGGTAACTAGGGGTTAATAAACCATCCTCAGTAGAGAGGAGAGGTAACTAGGGGTTAATAAACCATCCTCAGTAGAGAGAAGAGGTAACTAGGGGTTAATGAACCATCCTCAGTAGAGAGGAGAGGTAACTAGGGGTTAATAAACCATCCTCAGTAGAGAGGGGAGGTAACTAGGGGTTAATAAACCATCCTCAGTAGAGGTAACTAGGGGTTAATAAACCATCCTCAGTAGAGGTAACTAGGGGTTAATAAACCATCCTCAGTAGAGGTAACTAGGGGTTAATAAACCATCCTCAGTAGAGGTAACTAGGGGTTAATGAACCATCCTCAGTAGAGAGGAGAGGTAACTAGGGGTTAATGAACCATCCTCAGTAGAGAGGAGAGGTAACTAGGGGTTAATAAACCATCCTCAGTAGAGAGAAGAGGTAACTAGGGGTTAATGAACCATCCTCAGTAGAGAGGAGAGGTAACTAGGGGTTAATAAACCATCCTCAGTAGAGGTAACTAGGGGTTAATAAACCATCCTCAGTAGAGAGGAGAGGTAACTAGGGGTTAATGAACCATCCTCAGTAGAGAGGAGAGGTAACTAGGGGTTAATGAACCATCCTCAGTAGAGGTAACTCGGGGTTAATAAACCATCCTCAGTAGAGGTAACTAGGGGTTAATAAACCATCCTCAGTAGAGGTAACTAGGGGTTAATAAACCATCCTCAGTAGAGGTAACTAGGGGTTAATAAACCATCCTCAGTAGAGAGGAGAGGTAACTAGGGGTTAATAATCCATCCTCAGTAGAGGTAACTAGGGGTTAATAAACCATCCTGAGTAGAGGTAACTAGGGGTTAATAAACCATCCTCAGTAGAGAGGAGAGGTAACTAGGGGTTAATAAACCATCCTCAGTAGAGAGAAGAGGTAACTAGGGGTTAATTAACCATCCTCAGTAGAGAGGAGCGGTAACTATGGGTTAATAAACCATCCTCAGTAGAGAGGAGAGGTAACTAGGGGTTAATGAACCATCCTCAGTAGAGGTAACTAGGGGTAAATGAACCATCCTTAGTAGAGAGGAGAGGTAACTAGGGGTTAATAAACCATCCTCAGTAGAGGTAACTAGGGGTTAATGAACCATCCTCAGTAGAGAGGAGAGGTAACTAGGGGTTAATAAACCATCCTCAGTAGAGGTAACTAGGGGTTAATAAACCATCCTCAGTAGAGGGAACTAGGGGTTAAAAAACCATCCTCAGTAGGGAGGAGAGGTAACTAGGGGTTAATAAACCATCCTCAGTAGAGAGGAGCGGTAACTAGGGGTTAATAAACCATCCTCAGTAGAGAGGAGCGGTAACTAGGGGTTAATAAACCATCCTCAGTAGAGGTAACTAGGGGTTAATGAACCATCCTCAGTAGAGGTAACTAGGGGTTAATAAACCATCCTCAGTAGAGATGAGAGGTAACTAGGGGTTAATAAACCATCCTCAGTAGAGGTAACTAGGGGTTAATAAACCATCCTCAGTAGAGGTAACTAGGGGTTAATAAACCATCCTCAGTAGAGAGGAGAGGTAACTAGGCGTTAATGAACCATCCTCAGTAGAGAGGAGAGGTAACTAGGGGTTAATAAACCATCCTCAGTAGAGGTAACTAGGGGTTAATAAACCATCCTCAGTAGAGAGGAGCGGTAACTAGGGGTTAATAAACCATCCTTAGTAGAGGTAACTAGGGGTTAATGAACCATCCTCAGTAGAGGTAACTAGGGGTTATTAAACCATCCTCAGGAGAGAGGAGAGGTAACTAGGGGTTAATAAACCATCCTCAGTAGAGAGAAGAGGTAACTAGGGGTTAATAAACCATCCTCAGTAGAGAGAAGAGGTAACTAGGGGTTAATAAACCATCCTCAGTAGAGGTAACTAGGGGTTAATAAACCATCCTCAGTAGAGAGGAGTGGTAACTAGGGGTTAATAAACCATCCTCAGTAGAGAGAAGAGGTAACTAGGGGTTAATGAACCATCCTCAGTAGAGGTAACTAGGGGTTAATAAACCATCCTCAGTAGAGAGGAGAGGTAACTAGGGGTTAATAAACCATCCTCAGTAGAGGTAACTAGGGCTTAATAAACCATCCTCAGTAGAGGTAACTAGGGGTTAATAAACCATCCTCAGTAGAGAGGAGAGGTAACTAGGGGTTAATAAACCATCCTCAGTAGAGAGAAGAGGTAACTAGGGGTTAATGAACCATCCTCAGTAGAGAGGAGAGGTAACTAGGGGTTAATAAACCATCCTCAGTAGAGGTAACTAGGGGTTAATAAACCATCCTCAGTAGAGGTAACTAGGGGTTAATAAACCATCCTCAGTAGAGGTAACTAGGGGTTAATAAACCATCCTCAGTAGAGGTAACTAGGGGTTAATAAACCATCCTCAGTAGAGAGGAGAGGTAACTAGGGGTTAATAAACCATCCTCAGTAGAGAGGAGAGGTAACTAGGGGTTAATAAACCATCCTCAGTAGAGAGGAGAGCTAACTAGGGGTTAATAAACCATCCTCAGTAGAGCAGAGAGGTAACTAGGGGTTAATAAACCATCCTCAGTAGAGAGGAGAGGTAACTAGGGGTTAATAAACCATCCTCAGTAGAGATAACTAGGGGTTAATAAACCATCCTCAGTAGAGGTAACTAGGGGTTAATAAACCATCCTCAGTAGAGAGGAGAGGTAACTAGGGGTTAAGAAACCATCCTCAGTAGAGGTAACTAGGGGTTAATAAACCATCCTCAGTAGAGAGGAGTGGTAACTAGGGGTTAATAAACCATCCTCAGTAGAGGTAACTAGGGGTTAATGAACCATCCTCAGTAGAGGTAACTAGGGGTTAATAAACCATCCTCAGTAGAGAGGAGAGGTAAATAGGGGTTAATGAACCATCCTCAGTAGAGAGAAGAGGTAACTAGGGGTTAATAAACCATCCTCAGTAGAGGTAACTAAGGGTTAATGAACCATCCTCAGTAGAGGTAACTAGGGGTTAATAAACCATCCTCAGTCAAGAGGAGAGGTAACTAGCGGTTAATAAACCATCCTCAGTAGAGAGGAGAGGTAACTAGGGGTTAATAAACCATCCTCAGAAGAGAGAAGAGGTAACTAGGGGTTAATGAACCATTCTCAGTAGAGAGGAGAGGTAACTAGGGGTTAATAAACCATCCTCAGTAGAGAGGGGAGGTAACTAGGGGTTAATAAACCATCCTCAGTAGAGGTAACTAGGGGTTAATAAACCATCCTCAGTAGAGGTAACTAGGGGTTAATAAACCATCCTCAGTAGAGAGGAGAGGTAACTAGGGGTTAATAAACCATCCTCAGTAGAGGTAACTAGGGGTTAATAAACCATCCTCAGTAGAGGTAACTAGGGGTTAATAAACCATCCTCAGTAGAGGTAACTAGGGGTTAATAAACCATCCTCAGTAGAGGTAACTAGGGGTTAATAAACCATCCTCAGTAGAGGTAACTAGGGGTTAATAAACCATCCTCAGTAGAGAGGAGAGGTTACTAGGGGTTAATGAACCATCCTCAGTAGAGAGGAGAGGTAACTAGGGGTTAATGAACCATCCTCAGTAGAGGTAACTAGGGGTTAATGAACCATCCTCAGTAGAGAGGAGAGGTAACTAAGGGTTAATAAACCATCCTCAGTAGAGAGAAGAGGTAACTAGGGGTTAATGAACCATCCTCAGTAGAGAGGAGAGGTAACTAGGGGTTAATAAACCATCCTCAGTAGAGGTAACTAGGGGTTAATAAACCATCCTCAGTAGAGGTAACTAGGGGTTAATAAACCATCCTCAGTAGAGGTAACTAGGGGTTAATAAACCATCCTCAGTAGAGAGGAGAGGTAACTAGGGGTTAATAAACCATCCTCAGTAGAGGTAACTAGGGGTTAATAAACCATCCTCAGTAGAGGTAACTAGGGGTAAATAAACCATCCTCAGTAGAGAGGAGAGGTAACTAGGGGTTAATGAACCATCCTCAGTAGAGAGAAGAGGTAACTAGGGGTTAATAAACCATCCTCAGTAGAGGTAACTAAGGGTTAATGAACCATCCTCAGTAGAGGTAACTAGGGGTTAATAAACCATCCTCAGTCAAGAGGAGAGGTAACTAGGGGTTAATAAACCATCCTCAGTAGAGAGGAGAGGTAACTAGGGGTTAATAAACCATCCTCAGTAGAGAGAAGAGGTAACTAGGGGTTAATGAACCATCCTCAGTAGAGAGGAGAGGTAACTAGGGGTTAATAAACCATCCTCAGTAGAAAGGGGAGGTAACTAGGGGTTAATAAACCATCCTCAGTAGAGGTAACTAGGGGTTAACAAACCATCCTCAGTAGAGGTAACTAGGGGTTAATAAACCATCCTCAGTAGAGAGGAGAGGTACCTAGGGGTTAATAAACCATCCTCAGTAGAGGTAACTAGGGGTTAATAAACCATCCTCAGTAGAGGTAACTAGGGGTTAATAAACCATCCTCAGTAGAGGTAACTAGGGGTTAATAAACCATCCTCAGTAGAGGTAACTAGAGGTTAATAAACCATCCTCAGTAGAGAGGAGAGGTAACTAGGGGTTAATGAACCATCCTCAGTAGAGGTAACTAGGGGTTAATAAACCATCCTCAGTAGAGAGGAGAGGTAACTAGGGGTTAATGAACCATCCTCAGTAGAGAGGAGAGGTAACTAGGGGTTAATGAACCATCCTCAGTAGAGAGGAGAGGTAACTAGGGGTTAATAAACCATCCTCAGTAGAGGTAACTAGGGGTTAATAAACCATCCTCAGTAGAGAGGAGAGGTAACTAGGGGTTAATGAAACATCCGCAGTAGAGAGGAGAGGTAACTAGGGGTTAATGAACCATCCTCAGTAGAGGTAACTCGGGGTTAATAAACCATCCTCAGTAGAGGTAACTAGGGGTTAATAAACCATCCTCAGTAGAGTTAACTAGGGGTTAATAAACCATCCTCAGTAGAGGTAACTAGGGGTTAATAAACCATCCTCAGTAGAGAGGAGAGGTAACTAGGGGTTAATAATCCATCCTCAGTAGAGGTAACTAGGGGTTAATAAACCATCCTCAGTAGAGGTAACTAGGGGTTAATAAACCATCCTCAGTTGAGGTAACTAGGGGTTAATAAACCATCCTCAGTAGAGAGGAGAGGTAACTAGGGGTTAATAAACCATCCTCATTAGAGGTAACTAGGGGTTAATGAACCATCCTCAGTAGAGAGGAGAGGTAACGAGGGGTTAATAAACCATCCTCAGTAGAGGTAACTAGGGGTTAATAAACCATCCTCAGTAGAGGTAACTAGGGGTGAATAAACCATCCTCAGTAGAGGTAACTAGGGGTTAATAAACCATCCTCAGTAGAGAGGAGAGGTAACTAGGGGTTAATAAACCATCCTCAGTAGAGGTAACTAGGGGTTAATGAACCATCCTCAGTAGAGGTAACTAGGGGTTCATAAACCATCCTCAGTAGAGGTAACTAGGGGTTAATAAACCATCCTCAGTAGAGGTAACTCGGGGTTAATAAACCATCCTCAGTAGAGGTAACTAAGGGTTAATGAACCATCCTCAGTAGAGGTAACTAGGGGTTAATAAACCATCCTCAGTCAAGAGGAGAGGTAACTAGGGGTTAATAAACCATCCTCAGTAGAGAGGAGAGGTAACTAGGGGTTAATAAACCATCCTCAGTAGAGAGAAGAGGTAACTAGGGGTTAATGAACCATCCTCAGTAGAGAGGAGAGGTAACTAGGGGTTAATAAACCATCCTCAGTAGAAAGGGGAGGTAACTAGGGGTTAATAAACCATCCTCAGTAGAGGTAACTAGGGGTTAACAAACCATCCTCAGTAGAGGTAACTAGGGGTTAATAAACCATCCTCAGTAGAGAGGAGAGGTACCTAGGGGTTAATAAACCATCCTCAGTAGAGGTAACTAGGGGTTAATAAACCATCCTCAGTAGAGGTAACTAGGGGTTAATAAACCATCCTCAGTAGAGGTAACTAGGGGTTAATAAACCATCCTCAGTAGAGGTAACTAGAGGTTAATAAACCATCCTCAGTAGAGAGGAGAGGTAACTAGGGGTTAATGAACCATCCTCAGTAGAGGTAACTAGGGGTTAATAAACCATCCTCAGTAGAGAGGAGAGGTAACTAGGGGTTAATGAACCATCCTCAGTAGAGAGGAGAGGTAACTAGGGGTTAATGAACCATCCTCAGTAGAGAGGAGAGGTAACTAGGGGTTAATAAACCATCCTCAGTAGAGGTAACTAGGGGTTAATAAACCATCCTCAGTAGAGAGGAGAGGTAACTAGGGGTTAATGAAACATCCGCAGTAGAGAGGAGAGGTAACTAGGGGTTAATGAACCATCCTCAGTAGAGGTAACTCGGGGTTAATAAACCATCCTCAGTAGAGGTAACTAGGGGTTAATAAACCATCCTCAGTAGAGTTAACTAGGGGTTAATAAACCATCCTCAGTAGAGGTAACTAGGGGTTAATAAACCATCCTCAGTAGAGAGGAGAGGTAACTAGGGGTTAATAATCCATCCTCAGTAGAGGTAACTAGGGGTTAATAAACCATCCTCAGTAGAGGTAACTAGGGGTTAATAAACCATCCTCAGTTGAGGTAACTAGGGGTTAATAAACCATCCTCAGTAGAGAGGAGAGGTAACTAGGGGTTAATAAACCATCCTCATTAGAGGTAACTAGGGGTTAATGAACCATCCTCAGTAGAGAGGAGAGGTAACGAGGGGTTAATAAACCATCCTCAGTAGAGGTAACTAGGGGTTAATAAACCATCCTCAGTAGAGGTAACTAGGGGTGAATAAACCATCCTCAGTAGAGGTAACTAGGGGTTAATAAACCATCCTCAGTAGAGAGGAGAGGTAACTAGGGGTTAATAAACCATCCTCAGTAGAGGTAACTAGGGGTTAATGAACCATCCTCAGTAGAGGTAACTAGGGGTTCATAAACCATCCTCAGTAGAGGTAACTAGGGGTTAATAAACCATCCTCAGTAGAGGTAACTCGGGGTTAATAAACCATCCTCAGTAGAGGTAACTAGGGGTTAATGAACCATCCTCAGTAGAGGTAACTAGGGGTTAATGAACCATCCTCAGTAGAGACGAGAGGTAACTAGGAGTTAATAAACCATCCTCAGTAGAGGTAACTCGGGGTTAATAAACCATCCTCAGTAGAGAGGAGAGGTAACTAGGGGTTAATAAACCATCCTCAGTAGATGTAACTAGGGGTTAATAAACCATCCTCAGTAGAGGTAACTAGGGGTTAATAAACCATCCTCAGTAGAGAGGAGAGGTAACTAGGGGTTAATAAACCATCCTCAGTAGAGAGGAGCGGTAACTAGGGGTTAATAAACCATCCTCAGTAGAGGTAACTAGGGGTTAATAAACCATCCTCAGTAGAGAGGAGCGGTAACTAGGGGTTAATGAACCATCCTCAGTAGAGGTAACTAGGGGTTAATAAAACATCCTCAGTAGAGGTAATTAGGGGTTAATAAACCATCCTCAGTAGAGGTAACTAGGGGTTAATAAACCATCCTCAGTAGAGAGGAGAGGTAACTAGGGGTTAATGAACCATCCTCAGTAGAGAGGAGAGGTAACTAGGGGTTAATGAACCATCCTCAGTAGAGGTAACTAGGGGTTAATAAACCATCCTCAGTAGAGAGGAGAGGTAACTAGGGGTTAATGAACCATCCTCAGTAGAGTGGAGCGGTAACTAGGGGTTAATAAACCATCCTCAGTAGAGGTAACTAGGGGTTAATAAACCATCCTCAGTAGAGGTAACTAGGGGTTAATAAACCATCCTCAGTAGAGAGGAGAGGTACCTAGGGGTTAATAAACCATCCTCAGTAGAGGTAACTAGGGGTTAATAAACCATCCTCAGTAGAGGTAACTAGGGGTTAATAAACCATCCTCAGTAGAGGTAACTAGGGGTTAATAAACCATCCTCAGTAGAGGTAACTAGAGGTTAATAAACCATCCTCAGTAGAGAGGAGAGGTAACTAGGGGTTAATGAACCATCCTCAGTAGAGGTAACTAGGGGTTAATAAACCATCCTCAGTAGAGAGGAGAGGTAACTAGGGGTTAATGAACCATCCTCAGTAGAGAGGAGAGGTAACTAGGGGTTAATGAACCATCCTCAGTAGAGAGGAGAGGTAACTAGGGGTTAATAAACCATCCTCAGTAGAGAGAAGAGGTAACTAGGGGTTAATGAACCATCCTCAGTAGAGAGGAGAGGTAACTAGGGGTTAATAAACCATCCTCAGTAGAGGTAACTAGGGGTTAATAAACCATCCTCAGTAGAGAGGAGAGGTAACTAGGGGTTAATGAAACATCCTCAGTAGAGAGGAGAGGTAACTAGGGGTTAATGAACCATCCTCAGTAGAGGTAACTCGGGGTTAATAAACCATCCTCAGTAGAGGTAACTAAGGGTTAATAAACCATCCTCAGTAGAGGTAACTAGGGGTTAATAAACCATCCTCAGTAGAGGTAACTAGGGGTTAATAAACCATCCTCAGTAGAGAGGAGAGGTAACTAGGGGTTAATAATCCATCCTCAGTAGAGGTAACTAGGGGTTAATAAACCATCCTCAGTAGAGGTAACTAGGGGTTAATAAACCATCCTCAGTTGAGGTAACTAGGGGTTAATAAACCATCCTCAGTAGAGAGGAGAGGTAACTAGGGGTTAATAAACCATCCTCATTAGAGGTAACTAGGGGTTAATGAACCATCCTCAGTAGAGAGGAGAGGTAACGAGGGGTTAATAAACCATCCTCAGTAGAGGTAACTAGGGGTTAATAAACCATCCTCAGTAGAGGTAACTAGGGGTGAATAAACCATCCTCAGTAGAGGTAACTAGGGGTTAATAAACCATCCTCAGTAGAGAGGAGAGGTAACTAGGGGTTAATAAACCATCCTCAGTAGAGGTAACTAGGGGTTAATGAACCATCCTCAGTAGAGGTAACTAGGGGTTCATAAACCATCCTCAGTAGAGGTAACTAGGGGTTAATAAACCATCCTCAGTAGAGGTAACTCGGGGTTAATAAACCATCCTCAGTAGAGGTAACTAGGGGTTAATGAACCATCCTCAGTAGAGGTAACTAGGGGTTAATGAACCATCCTCAGTAGAGAGGAGAGGTAACTAGGAGTTAATTAACCATCCTCAGTAGAGGTAACTCGGGGTTAATAAACCATCCTCAGTAGAGAGGAGAGGTAACTAGGGGTTAATAAACCATCCTCAGTAGATGTAACTAGGGGTTAATAAACCATCCTCAGTAGAGGTAACTAGGGGTTAATAAACCATCCTCAGTAGAGAGGAGAGGTAACTAGGGGTTAATAAACCATCCTCAGTAGAGAGGAGCGGTAACTAGGGGTTAATAAACCATCCTCAGTAGAGGTAACTAGGGGTTAATAAACCATCCTCAGTAGAGAGGAGCGGTAACTAGGGGTTAATGAACCATCCTCAGTAGAGGTAACTAGGGGTTAATAAAACATCCTCATTCAAGAGGAGAGGTAACTAGGGGTTAATAAACCATCCTCAGTAGAGAGGAGAGGTAACTAGGGGTTAATAAACCATCCTCAGTAGAGGTAATTAGGGGTTAATAAACCATCCTCAGTAGAGGTAACTAGGGGTTAATAAACCATCCTCAGTAGAGAGGAGAGGTAACTAGGGGTTAATGAACCATCCTCAGTAGAGAGGAGAGGTAACTAGGGGTTAATGAACCATCCTCAGTAGAGGTAACTAGGGGTTAATAAACCATCCTCAGTAGAGAGGAGAGGTAACTAGGGGTTAATGAACCATCCTCAGTAGAGAGGAGAGGTAACTAGGGGATAATGAACCATCCTCAGTAGAGAGGAGAGGTAACGAGGGGTTAATAAACCATCCTCAGTAGAGGTAACTAGGGGTTAATAAACCATCCTCAGTAGAGAGGAGAGGTAACTAGGGGTTAATGAACCATCCTCAGTAGAGAGGAGAGGTAACTAGGGGTTAATGAACCATCCTCAGTAGAGGTAACTAGGGGTTAATAAACCATCCTCAGTAGAGGTAACTAGGGGTTAATGAACCATCCTCAGTAGAGGTAACTAGGGGTTAATAAACCATCCTCAGTAGAGGTAACTAGGGGTTAATGAACCATCCTCAGTAGAGAGAAGAGGTAACTAGGGGTTAATAAACCATCCTCAGTAGAGGTAACTAGGGGTTAATGAACCATCCTCAGTAGAGAGGAGAGGTAACGAGGGGTTAATAAACCATCCTCAGTAGAGGTAACTAGGGGTTAATAAACCATCCTCAGTAGAGGTAACAAGGGGTTAATAAACCATCCTCAGTAGAGAGGAGAGGTAACTAGGGGTTAATAAACCATCCTCAGTAGAGGTAACTAGGGGTTAATGAACCATCCTCAGTAGAGGTAACTAGGGGTTAATAAACCATCCTCAGTAGAGGTAACTAGGGGTTAATAAACCATCCTCAGTAGAGGTAACTAGGGGTTCATAAACCATCCTCAGTAGAGGTAACTAGGGGTTAATAAACCATCCTCAGTAGAGAGGAGAGGTAACTAGGGGTTAATAAACCATCCTCAGTAGAGGTAACTAGGGGTTAATAAACCATCCTCAGTAGAGGTAACTAGGGGTTAATGAACCATCCTCAGTAGAGGTAACTAGGGGTTAATGAACCATCCTCAGTAGAGAGGAGAGGTAACTAGGGGTTAATAAACCATCCTCAGTAGAGGTAACTCGGGGTTAATAAACCATCCTCAGTAGAGAGGAGAGGTAACTAGGGGTTAATAAACCATCCTCAGTAGAGGTAACTAGGGGTTAATAAACCATCCTCAGTAGAGGTAACTAGGGGTTATTAAACCATCCTCAGTAGAGAGGAGAGGTAACTAGGCGTTAATGAACCATCCTCAGTAGAGAGGAGAGGTAACTAGGGGTTAATAAACCATCCTCAGTAGAGGTAACTAGGGGTTAATAAACCATCCTCAGTAGAGAGGAGCGGTAACTAGGGGTTAATAAACCATCCTTAGTAGAGGTAACTAGGGGTTAATGAACCATCCTCAGTAGAGGTAACTAGGGGTTATTAAACCATCCTCAGTAGAGAGGAGAGGTAACTAGGGGTTAATAAACCATCCTCAGTAGAGAGAAGAGGTAACTAGGGGTTAATAAACCATCCTCAGTAGAGAGAAGAGGTAACTAGGGGTTAATAAACCATCCTCAGTAGAGGTAACTAGGGGTTAATAAACCATCCTCAGTAGAGAGGAGTGGTAACTAGGGGTTAATAAACCATCCTCAGTAGAGAGAAGAGGTAACTAGGGGTTAATGAACCATCCTCAGTAGAGGTAACTAGGGGTTAATAAACCATCCTCAGTAGAGAGGAGAGGTAACTAGGGGTTAATAAACCATCCTCAGTAGAGGTAACTAGGGCTTAATAAACCATCCTCAGTAGAGGTAACTAGGGGTTAATAAACCATCCTCAGTAGAGAGGAGAGGTAACTAGGGGTTAATAAACCATCCTCAGTAGAGAGAAGAGGTAACTAGGGGTTAATGAACCATCCTCAGTAGAGAGGAGAGGTAACTAGGGGTTAATAAACCATCCTCAGTAGAGGTAACTAGGGGTTTATAAACCATCCTCAGTAGAGGTAACTAGGGGTTAATAAACCATCCTCAGTAGAGGTAACTAGGGGTTAATAAACCATCCTCAGTAGAGGTAACTAGGGGTTAATAAACCATCCTCAGTAGAGAGGAGAGGTAACTAGGGGTTAATAAACCATCCTCAGTAGAGAGGAGAGGTAACTAGGGGTTAATAAACCATCCTCAGTAGAGAGGAGAGCTAACTAGGGGTTAATAAACCATCCTCAGTAGAGCAGAGAGGTAACTAGGGGTTAATAAACCATCCTCAGTAGAGAGGAGAGGTAACTAGGGGTTAATAAACCATCCTCAGTAGAGATAACTAGGGGTTAATAAACCATCCTCAGTAGAGGTAACTAGGGGTTAATAAACCATCCTCAGTAGAGAGGAGAGGTAACTAGGGGTTAAGAAACCATCCTCAGTAGAGGTAACTAGGGGTTAATAAACCATCCTCAGTAGAGAGGAGTGGTAACTAGGGGTTAATAAACCATCCTCAGTAGAGGTAACTAGGGGTTAATGAACCATCCTCAGTAGAGGTAACTAGGGGTTAATAAACCATCCTCAGTAGAGAGGAGAGGTAACTAGGGGTTAATAAACCATCCTCAGTAGAGGTAACTAAGGGTTAATGAACCATCCTCAGTAGAGGTAACTAGGGGTTAATAAACCATCCTCAGTCAAGAGGAGAGGTAACTAGCGGTTAATAAACCATCCTCAGTAGAGAGGAGAGGTAACTAGGGGTTAATAAACCATCCTCAGAAGAGAGAAGAGGTAACTAGGGGTTAATGAACCATTCTCAGTAGAGAGGAGAGGTAACTAGGGGTTAATAAACCATCCTCAGTAGAGAGGGGAGGTAACTAGGGGTTAATAAACCATCCTCAGTAGAGGTAACTAGGGGTTAATAAACCATCCTCAGTAGAGGTAACTAGGGGTTAATAAACCATCCTCAGTAGAGAGGAGAGGTAACTAGGGGTTAATAAACCATCCTCAGTAGAGGTAACTAGGGGTTAATAAACCATCGTCAGTAGAGGTAACTAGGGGTTAATAAACCATCCTCAGTAGAGGTAACTAGGGGTTAATAAACCATCCTCAGTAGAGGTAACTAGGGGTTAATAAACCATCCTCAGTAGAGGTAACTAGGGGTTAATAAACCATCCTCAGTAGAGAGGAGAGGTAACTAGGGGTTAATGAACCATCCTCAGTAGAGAGGAGAGGTAACTAGGGGTTAATGAACCATCCTCAGTAGAGGTAACTAGGGGTTAATGAACCATCCTCAGTAGAGAGGAGAGGTAACTAAGGGTTAATAAACCATCCTCAGTAGAGAGAAGAGGTAACTAGGGGTTAATGAACCATCCTCAGTAGAGAGGAGAGGTAACTAGGGGTTAATAAACCATCCTCAGTAGAGGTAACTAGGGGTTAATAAACCATCCTCAGTAGAGGTAACTAGGGGTTAATAAACCATCCTCAGTAGAGGTAACTAGGGGTTAATAAACCATCCTCAGTAGAGAGGAGAGGTAACTAGGGGTTAATAAACCATCCTCAGTAGAGGTAACTAGGGGTTAATAAACCATCCTCAGTAGAGGTAACTAGGGGTTAATAAACCATCCTCAGTAGAGAGGAGAGGTAACTAGGGGTTAATGAACCATCCTCAGTAGAGAGAAGAGGTAACTAGGGGTTAATAAACCATCCTCAGTAGAGGTAACTAAGGGTTAATGAACCATCCTCAGTAGAGGTAACTAGGGGTTAATAAACCATCCTCAGTCAAGAGGAGAGGTAACTAGGGGTTAATAAACCATCCTCAGTAGAGAGGAGAGGTAACTAGGGGTTAATAAACCATCCTCAGTAGAGAGAAGAGGTAACTAGGGGTTAATGAACCATCCTCAGTAGAGAGGAGAGGTAACTAGGGGTTAATAAACCATCCTCAGTAGAGAGGGGAGGTAACTAGGGGTTAATAAACCATCCTCAGTAGAGGTAACTAGGGGTTAACAAACCATCCTCAGTAGAGGTAACTAGGGGTTAATAAACCATCCTCAGTAGAGAGGAGAGGTACCTAGGGGTTAATAAACCATCCTCAGTAGAGGTAACTAGGGGTTAATAAACCATCCTCAGTAGAGGTAACTAGGGGTTAATAAACCATCCTCAGTAGAGGTAACTAGGGGTTAATAAACCATCATCAGTAGAGGTAACTAGAGGTTAATAAACCATCCTCACTAGAGAGGAGAGGTAACTAGGGGTTAATGAACCATCCTCAGTAGAGGTAACTAGGGGTTAATAAACCATCCTCAGTAGAGAGGAGAGGTAACTAGGGGTTAATGAACCATCCTCAGTAGAGAGGAGAGGTAACTAGGGGTTAATGAACCATCCTCAGTAGAGAGGAGAGGTAACTAGGGGTTAATAAACCATCCTCAGTAGAGGTAACTAGGGGTTAATAAACCATCCTCAGTAGAGAGGAGAGGTAACTAGGGGTTAATGAAACATCCGCAGTAGAGAGGAGAGGTAACTAGGGGTTAATGAACCATCCTCAGTAGAGGTAACTCGGGGTTAATAAACCATCCTCAGTAGAGGTAACTAGGGGTTAATAAACCATCCTCAGTAGAGTTAACTAGGGGTTAATAAACCATCCTCAGTAGAGGTAACTAGGGGTTAATAAACCATCCTCAGTAGAGAGGAGAGGTAACTAGGGGTTAATAATCCATCCTCAGTAGAGGTAACTAGGGGTTAATAAACCATCCTCAGTAGAGGTAACTAGGGGTTAATAAACCATCCTCAGTTGAGGTAACTAGGGGTTAATAAACCATCCTCAGTAGAGAGGAGAGGTAACTAGGGGTTAATAAACCATCCTCATTAGAGGTAACTAGGGGTTAATGAACCATCCTCAGTAGAGAGGAGAGGTAACGAGGGGTTAATAAACCATCCTCAGTAGAGGTAACTAGGGGTTAATAAACCATCCTCAGTAGAGGTAACTAGGGGTGAATAAACCATCCTCAGTAGAGGTAACTAGGGGTTAATAAACCATCCTCAGTAGAGAGGAGAGGTAACTAGGGGTTAATAAACCATCCTCAGTAGAGGTAACTAGGGGTTAATGAACCATCCTCAGTAGAGGTAACTAGGGGTTCATAAACCATCCTCAGTAGAGGTAACTAGGGGTTAATAAACCATCCTCAGTAGAGGTAACTCGGGGTTAATAAACCATCCTCAGTAGAGGTAACTAGGGGTTAATGAACCATCCTCAGTAGAGGTAACTAGGGGTTAATGAACCATCCTCAGTAGAGACGAGAGGTAACTAGGAGTTAATAAACCATCCTCAGTAGAGGTAACTCGGGGTTAATAAACCATCCTCAGTAGAGAGGAGAGGTAACTAGGGGTTAATAAACCATCCTCAGTAGATGTAACTAGGGGTTAATAAACCATCCTCAGTAGAGGTAACTAGGGGTTAATAAACCATCCTCAGTAGAGAGGAGAGGTAACTAGGGGTTAATAAACCATCCTCAGTAGAGAGGAGCGGTAACTAGGGGTTAATAAACCATCCTCAGTAGAGGTAACTAGGGGTTAATAAACCATCCTCAGTAGAGAGGAGCGGTAACTAGGGGTTAATGAACCATCCTCAGTAGAGGTAACTAGGGGTTAATAAAACATCCTCATTCAAGAGGAGAGGTAACTAGGGGTTAATAAACCATCCTCAGTAGAGAGGAGAGGTAACTAGGGGTTAATAAACCATCCTCAGTAGAGGTAATTAGGGGTTAATAAACCATCCTCAGTAGAGGTAACTAGGGGTTAATAAACCATCCTCAGTAGAGAGGAGAGGTAACTAGGGGTTAATGAACCATCCTCAGTAGAGAGGAGAGGTAACTAGGGGTTAATGAACCATCCTCAGTAGAGGTAACTAGGGGTTAATAAACCATCCTCAGTAGAGAGGAGAGGTAACTAGGGGTTAATGAACCATCCTCAGTAGAGAGGAGCGGTAACTAGGGGTTAATAAACCATCCTCAGTAGAGGTAACTAGGGGTTAATAAACCATCCTCAGTAGAGGTAACTAGGGGTTAATAAACCATCCTCAGTAGAGAGGAGAGGTACCTAGGGGTTAATAAACCATCCTCAGTAGAGGTAACTAGGGGTTAATAAACCATCCTCAGTAGAGGTAACTAGGGGTTAATAAACCATCCTCAGTAGAGGTAACTAGGGGTTAATAAACCATCCTCAGTAGAGGTAATTAGAGGTTAATAAACCATCCTCAGTAGAGAGGAGAGGTAACTAGGGGTTAATGAACCATCCTCAGTAGAGGTAACTAGGGGTTAATAAACCATCCTCAGTAGAGAGGAGAGGTAACTAGGGGTTAATGAACCATCCTCAGTAGAGAGGAGAGGTAACTAGGGGTTAATGAACCATCCTCAGTAGAGAGGAGAGGTAACTAGGGGTTAATAAACCATCCTCAGTAGAGGTAACTAGGGGTTAATAAACCATCCTCAGTAGAGAGGAGAGGTAACTAGGGGTTAATGAAACATCCGCAGTAGAGAGGAGAGGTAACTAGGGGTTAATGAACCATCCTCAGTAGAGGTAACTCGGGGTTAATAAACCATCCTCAGTAGAGGTAACTAGGGGTTAATAAACCATCCTCAGTAGAGTTAACTAGGGGTTAATAAACCATCCTCAGTAGAGGTAACTAGGGGTTAATAAACCATCCTCAGTAGAGAGGAGAGGTAACTAGGGGTTAATAATCCATCCTCAGTAGAGGTAACTAGGGGTTAATAAACCATCCTCAGTAGAGGTAACTAGGGGTTAATAAACCATCCTCAGTTGAGGTAACTAGGGGTTAATAAACCATCCTCAGTAGAGAGGAGAGGTAACTAGGGGTTAATAAACCATCCTCATTAGAGGTAACTAGGGGTTAATGAACCATCCTCAGTAGAGAGGAGAGGTAACGAGGGGTTAATAAACCATCCTCAGTAGAGGTAACTAGGGGTTAATAAACCATCCTCAGTAGAGGTAACTAGGGGTGAATAAACCATCCTCAGTAGAGGTAACTAGGGGTTAATAAACCATCCTCAGTAGAGAGGAGAGGTAACTAGGGGTTAATAAACCATCCTCAGTAGAGGTAACTAGGGGTTAATGAACCATCCTCAGTAGAGGTAACTAGGGGTTCATAAACCATCCTCAGTAGAGGTAACTAGGGGTTAATAAACCATCCTCAGTAGAGGTAACTCGGGGTTAATAAACCATCCTCAGTAGAGGTAACTAGGGGTTAATGAACCATCCTCAGTAGAGGTAACTAGGGGTTAATGAACCATCCTCAGTAGAGACGAGAGGTAACTAGGAGTTAATAAACCATCCTCAGTAGAGGTAACTCGGGGTTAATAAACCATCCTCAGTAGAGAGGAGAGGTAACTAGGGGTTAATAAACCATCCTCAGTAGATGTAACTAGGGGTTAATAAACCATCCCCAGTAGAGGTAACTAGGGGTTAATAAACCATCCTCAGTAGAGAGGAGAGGTAACTAGGGGTTAATAAACCATCCTCAGTAGAGAGGAGCGGTAACTAGGGGTTAATAAACCATCCTCAGTAGAGGTAACTAGGGGTTAATAAACCATCCTCAGTAGAGAGGAGCGGTAACTAGGGGTTAATGAACCATCCTCAGTAGAGGTAACTAGGGGTTAATAAAACATCCTCATTCAAGAGGAGAGGTAACTAGGGGTTAATAAACCATCCTCAGTAGAGAGGAGAGGTAACTAGGGGTTAATAAACCATCCTCAGTAGAGGTAATTAGGGGTTAATAAACCATCCTCAGTAGAGGTAACTAGGGGTTAATAAACCATCCTCAGTAGAGAGGAGAGGTAACTAGGGGTTAATGAACCATCCTCAGTAGAGAGGAGAGGTAACTAGGGGTTAATGAACCATCCTCAGTAGAGGTAACTAGGGGTTAATAAACCATCCTCAGTAGAGAGGAGAGGTAACTAGGGGTTAATGAACCATCCTCAGTAGAGAGGAGCGGTAACTAGGGGTTAATAAACCATCCTCAGTAGAGGTAACTAGGGGTTAATAAACCATCCTCAGTAGAGGTAACTAGGGGTTAATAAACCATCCTCAGTAGAGAGGAGAGGTACCTAGGGGTTAATAAACCATCCTCAGTAGAGGTAACTAGGGGTTAATAAACCATCCTCAGTAGAGGTAACTAGGGGTTAATAAACCATCCTCAGTAGAGGTAACTAGGGGTTAATAAACCATCCTCAGTAGAGGTAATTAGAGGTTAATAAACCATCCTCAGTAGAGAGGAGAGGTAACTAGGGGTTAATGAACCATCCTCAGTAGAGGTAACTAGGGGTTAATAAACCATCCTCAGTAGAGAGGAGAGGTAACTAGGGGTTAATGAACCATCCTCAGTAGAGAGGAGAGGTAACTAGGGGTTAATGAACCATCCTCAGTAGAGAGGAGAGGTAACTAGGGGTTAATAAACCATCCTCAGTAGAGAGAAGAGGTAACTAGGGGTTAATGAACCATCCTCAGTAGAGAGGAGAGGTAACTAGGGGTTAATAAACCATCCTCAGTAGAGGTAACTAGGGGTTAATAAACCATCCTCAGTAGAGAGGAGAGGTAACTAGGGGTTAATGAAACATCCTCAGTAGAGAGGAGAGGTAACTAGGGGTTAATGAACCATCCTCAGTAGAGGTAACTCGGGGTTAATAAACCATCCTCAGTAGAGGTAACTAAGGGTTAATAAACCATCCTCAGTAGAGGTAACTAGGGGTTAATAAACCATCCTCAGTAGAGGTAACTAGGGGTTAATAAACCATCCTCAGTAGAGAGGAGAGGTAACTAGGGGTTAATAATCCATCCTCAGTAGAGGTAACTAGGGGTTAATAAACCATCCTCAGTAGAGGTAACTAGGGGTTAATAAACCATCCTCAGTTGAGGTAACTAGGGGTTAATAAACCATCCTCAGTAGAGAGGAGAGGTAACTAGGGGTTAATAAACCATCCTCATTAGAGGTAACTAGGGGTTAATGAACCATCCTCAGTAGAGAGGAGAGGTAACGAGGGGTTAATAAACCATCCTCAGTAGAGGTAACTAGGGGTTAATAAACCATCCTCAGTAGAGGTAACTAGGGGTGAATAAACCATCCTCAGTAGAGGTAACTAGGGGTTAATAAACCATCCTCAGTAGAGAGGAGAGGTAACTAGGGGTTAATAAACCATCCTCAGTAGAGGTAACTAGGGGTTAATGAACCATCCTCAGTAGAGGTAACTAGGGGTTCATAAACCATCCTCAGTAGAGGTAACTAGGGGTTAATAAACCATCCTCAGTAGAGGTAACTCGGGGTTAATAAACCATCCTCAGTAGAGGTAACTAGGGGTTAATGAACCATCCTCAGTAGAGGTAACTAGGGGTTAATGAACCATCCTCAGTAGAGAGGAGAGGTAACTAGGAGTTAATAAACCATCCTCAGTAGAGGTAACTCGGGGTTAATAAACCATCCTCAGTAGAGAGGAGAGGTAACTAGGGGTTAATAAACCATCCTCAGTAGATGTAACTAGGGGTTAATAAACCATCCTCAGTAGAGGTAACTAGGGGTTAATAAACCATCCTCAGTAGAGAGGAGAGGTAACTAGGGGTTAATAAACCATCCTCAGTAGAGAGGAGCGGTAACTAGGGGTTAATAAACCATCCTCAGTAGAGGTAACTAGGGGTTAATAAACCATCCTCAGTAGAGAGGAGCGGTAACTAGGGGTTAATGAACCATCCTCAGTAGAGGTAACTAGGGGTTAATAAAACATCCTCATTCAAGAGGAGAGGTAACTAGGGGTTAATAAACCATCCTCAGTAGAGAGGAGAGGTAACTAGGGGTTAATAAACCATCCTCAGTAGAGGTAATTAGGGGTTAATAAACCATCCTCAGTAGAGGTAACTAGGGGTTAATAAACCATCCTCAGTAGAGAGGAGAGGTAACTAGGGGTTAATGAACCATCCTCAGTAGAGGTAACTAGGGGTTAATAAACCATCCTCAGTAGAGAGGAGAGGTAACTAGGGGTTAATGAACCATCCTCAGTAGAGAGGAGAGGTAACTAGGGGATAATGAACCATCCTCAGTAGAGAGGAGAGGTAACGAGGGGTTAATAAACCATCCTCAGTAGAGGTAACTAGGGGTTAATAAACCATCCTCAGTAGAGAGGAGAGGTAACTAGGGGTTAATGAACCATCCTCAGTAGAGAGGAGAGGTAACTAGGGGTTAATGAACCATCCTCAGTAGAGGTAACTAGGGGTTAATAAACCATCCTCAGTAGAGGTAACTAGGGGTTAATAAACCATCCTCAGTAGAGGTAACTAGGGGTTAATAAACCATCCTCAGTAGAGGAGAGGTAACTAGGGGTTAATGAACCATCCTCAGTAGAGAGGAGAGGTAACTAGGGGTTAATAAACCATCCTCAGTAGAGGTAACTAGGGGTTAATAAACCATCCTCAGTAGAGAGGAGAGGTAACTAGGGGTTAATAAACCATCCTCAGTAGAGGTAACTAGGGGTTAATAAACCATCCTCAGTAGAGGTAACTAGGGGTTAATAAACCATCCTCAGTAGAGAGGAGAGGTAACTAGGGGTTAATAAACCATCCTCAGTAGAGGTAACTAGGGGTTAATGAACCATCCTCAGTAGAGGTAACTAGGGGTTAATAAACCATCCTCAGTAGAGGTAACTAGGGGTTAATAAACCATCCTCAGTAGAGGTAACTAGGGGTTAATAAACCATCCTCAGTAGAGGTAACTAGGGGTTAATAAACCATCCTCAGTAGAGAGGAGAGGTAACTAGGGGTTAATAAACCATCCTCAGTAGAGGTAACTAGGGGTTAATAAACCATCCTCAGTAGAGAGGAGAGGTAACTAGGGGTTAATAAACCATCCTCAGAAGAGAGAAGAGGTAACTAGGGGTTAATGAACCATTCTCAGTAGAGAGGAGAGGTAACTAGGGGTTAATAAACCATCCTCAGTAGAGAGGGGAGGTAACTAGGGGTTAATAAACCATCCTCAGTAGAGGTAACTAGGGGTTAATAAACCATCCTCAGTAGAGGTAACTAGGGGTTAATAAACCATCCTCAGTAGAGAGGAGAGGTAACTAGGGGTTAATAAACCATCCTCAGTAGAGGTAACTAGGGGTTAATAAACCATCCTCAGTAGAGGTAACTAGGGGTTAATAAACCATCCTCAGTAGAGGTAACTAGGGGTTAATAAACCATCCTCAGTAGAGGTAACTAGGGGTTAATAAACCATCCTCAGTAGAGGTAACTAGGGGTTAATAAACCATCCTCAGTAGAGAGGAGAGGTAACTAGGGGTTAATGAACCATCCTCAGTAGAGGTAACTAGGGGTTAATAAACCATCCTCAGTAGAGGTAACTAGGGGTTAATAAACCATCCTCAGTAGAGAGGAGAGGTAACTAGGGGTTAATGAACCATCCTCAGTAGAGAGGAGAGGTAACTAGGGGTTAATGAACCATCCTCAGTAGAGGTAACTAGGGGTTAATGAACCATCCTCAGTAGAGAGGAGAGGTAACTAAGGGTTAATAAACCATCCTCAGTAGAGAGAAGAGGTAACTAGGGGTTAATGAACCATCCTCAGTAGAGAGGAGAGGTAACTAGGGGTTAATAAACCATCCTCAGTAGAGGTAACTAGGGGTTAATAAACCATCCTCAGTAGAGGTAACTAGGGGTTAATAAACCATCCTCAGTAGAGGTAACTAGGGGTTAATAAACCATCCTCAGTAGAGAGGAGAGGTAACTAGGGGTTAATAAACCATCCTCAGTAGAGGTAACTAGGGGTTAATAAACCATCCTCAGTAGAGGTAACTAGGGGTTAATAAACCATCCTCAGTAGAGAGGAGAGGTAACTAGGGGTTAATGAACCATCCTCAGTAGAGAGAAGAGGTAACTAGGGGTTAATAAACCATCCTCAGTAGAGGTAACTAAGGGTTAATGAACCATCCTCAGTAGAGGTAACTAGGGGTTAATAAACCATCCTCAGTCAGAGGGGGTAACTAGGGGTTAATAAACCATCCTCAGTAGAGAGGAGAGGTAACTAGGGGTTAATAAACCATCCTCAGTAGAGGTAACTAGGGGTTAATGAACCATCCTCAGTAGGAGGGAGGTAACTAGGGGTTAATAAACCATCCTCAGTAGAGAGGGGAGGTAACTAGGGGTTAATAAACCATCCTCAGTAGAGGTAACTAGGGGTTAATAAACCATCCTCAGTAGAGGTAACTAGGGGTTAATAAACCATCCTCAGTAGAGAGGAGAGGTACCTAGGGGTTAATAAACCATCCTCAGTAGAGGTAACTAGGGGTTAATAAACCATCCTCAGTAGAGGTAACTAGGGGTTAATAAACCATCCTCAGTAGAGGTAACTAGGGGTTAATAAACCATCCTCAGTAGAGGTAACTAGAGGTTAATAAACCATCCTCAGTAGAGAGGAGAGGTAACTAGGGGTTAATGAACCATCCTCAGTAGAGGTAACTAGGGGTTAATAAACCATCCTCAGTAGAGAGGAGAGGTAACTAGGGGTTAATGAACCATCCTCAGTAGAGAGGAGAGGTAACTAGGGGTTAATGAACCATCCTCAGTAGAGAGGAGAGGTAACTAGGGGTTAATAAACCATCCTCAGTAGAGGTAACTAGGGGTTAATAAACCATCCTCAGTAGAGAGGAGAGGTAACTAGGGGTTAATGAACCATCCTCAGTAGAGGTAACTAGGGGTTAATAAACCATCCTCAGTAGAGGTAACTAGGGGTTAATAAACCATCCTCAGTAGAGAGGAGAGGTAACTAGGGGTTAATGAACCATCCTCAGTAGAGAGGAGAGGTAACTAGGGGTTAATGAACCATCCTAGAAGAGGTAACTAGGGGTTAATGAACCATCCTCAGTAGAGAGGAGAGGTAACTAGGGGTTAATAAACCATCCTCAGTAGAGGTAACTAGGGGTTAATAAACCATCCTCAGTAGAGAGGAGAGGTAACTAGGGGTTAATGAACCATCCTCAGTAGAGAGGAGAGGTAACTAGGGGTTAATGAACCATCCTCAGTAGAGAGGAGAGGTAACTAGGGGTTAATAAACCATCCTCAGTAGAGGTAACTAGGGGTTAATAAACCATCCTCAGTAGAGGTAACTAGGGGTTAATAAACCATCCTCAGTAGAGGTAACTAGGGGTTAATAAACCATCCTCAGTAGAGAGGAGAGGTAACTAGGGGTTAATAATCCATCCTCAGTAGAGGTAACTAGGGGTTAATAAACCATCCTCAGTAGAGGTAACTAGGGGTTAATAAACCATCCTCAGTTGAGGTAACTAGGGGTTAATAAACCATCCTCAGTAGAGAGGAGAGGTAACTAGGGGTTAATAAACCATCCTCATTAGAGGTAACTAGGGGTTAATGAACCATCCTCAGTAGAGAGGAGAGGTAACGAGGGGTTAATAAACCATCCTCAGTAGAGGTAACTAGGGGTTAATAAACCATCCTCAGTAGAGGTAACTAGGGGTGAATAAACCATCCTCAGTAGAGGTAACTAGGGGTTAATAAACCATCCTCAGTAGAGAGGAGAGGTAACTAGGGGTTAATAAACCATCCTCAGTAGAGGTAACTAGGGGTTAATGAACCATCCTCAGTAGAGGTAACTAGGGGTTCATAAACCATCCTCAGTAGAGGTAACTAGGGGTTAATAAACCATCCTCAGTAGAGGTAACTCGGGGTTAATAAACCATCCTCAGTAGAGGTAACTAGGGGTTAATGAACCATCCTCAGTAGAGGTAACTAGGGGTTAATGAACCATCCTCAGTAGAGAGGAGAGGTAACTAGGAGTTAATAAACCATCCTCAGTAGAGGTAACTCGGGGTTAATAAACCATCCTCAGTAGAGAGGAGAGGTAACTAGGGGTTAATAAACCATCCTCAGTAGATGTAACTAGGGGTTAATAAACCATCCTCAGTAGAGGTAACTAGGGGTTAATAAACCATCCTCAGTAGAGAGGAGAGGTAACTAGGGGTTAATAAACCATCCTCAGTAGAGAGGAGCGGTAACTAGGGGTTAATAAACCATCCTCAGTAGAGGTAACTAGGGGTTAATAAACCATCCTCAGTAGAGAGGAGCGGTAACTAGGGGTTAATGAACCATCCTCAGTAGAGGTAACTAGGGGTTAATAAAACATCCTCATTCAAGAGGAGAGGTAACTAGGGGTTAATAAACCATCCTCAGTAGAGAGGAGAGGTAACTAGGGGTTAATAAACCATCCTCAGTAGAGGTAACTAGGGGTTAATAAACCATCCTCAGTAGAGGTAACTAGGGGTTAATAAACCATCCTCAGTAGAGAGGAGAGGTAACTAGGGGTTAATGAACCATCCTCAGTAGAGAGGAGAGGTAACTAGGGGTTAATGAACCATCCTCAGTAGAGGTAACTAGGGGTTAATAAACCATCCTCAGTAGAGAGGAGAGGTAACTAGGGGTTAATGAACCATCCTCAGTAGAGGTAACTAGGGGTTAATAAACCATCCTCAGTAGAGGTAACTAGGGGTTAATAAACCATCCTCAGTAGAGGTAACTAGGGGTTAATAAACCATCCTCAGTAGAGAGGAGAGGTACCTAGGGGTTAATAAACCATCCTCAGTAGAGGTAACTAGGGGTTAATAAACCATCCTCAGTAGAGGTAACTAGGGGTTAATAAACCATCCTCAGTAGAGGTAACTAGGGGTTAATAAACCATCCTCAGTAGAGGTAACTAGAGGTTAATAAACCATCCTCAGTAGAGAGGAGAGGTAACTAGGGGTTAATGAACCATCCTCAGTAGAGGTAACTAGGGGTTAATAAACCATCCTCATTAGAGAGGAGAGGTAACTAGGGGTTAATGAACCATCCTCAGTAGAGAGGAGAGGTAACTAGGGGTTAATGAACCATCCTCAGTAGAGAGGAGAGGTAACTAGGGGTTAATAAACCATCCTCAGTAGAGAGAAGAGGTAACTAGGGGTTAATGAACCATCCTCAGTAGAGAGGAGAGGTAACTAGGGGTTAATAAACCATCCTCAGTAGAGGTAACTAGGGGTTAATAAACCATCCTCAGTAGAGAGGAGAGGTAACTAGGGGTTAATGAAACATCCTCAGTAGAGAGGAGAGGTAACTAGGGGTTAATGAACCATCCTCAGTAGAGGTAACTCGGGGTTAATAAACCATCCTCAGTAGAGGTAACTAAGGGTTAATAAACCATCCTCAGTAGAGGTAACTAGGGGTTAATAAACCATCCTCAGTAGAGGTAACTAGGGGTTAATAAACCATCCTCAGTAGAGAGGAGAGGTAACTAGGGGTTAATAATCCATCCTCAGTAGAGGTAACTAGGGGTTAATAAACCATCCTCAGTAGAGGTAACTAGGGGTTAATAAACCATCCTCAGTTGAGGTAACTAGGGGTTAATAAACCATCCTCAGTAGAGAGGAGAGGTAACTAGGGGTTAATAAACCATCCTCATTAGAGGTAACTAGGGGTTAATGAACCATCCTCAGTAGAGAGGAGAGGTAACGAGGGGTTAATAAACCATCCTCAGTAGAGGTAACTAGGGGTTAATAAACCATCCTCAGTAGAGGTAACTAGGGGTGAATAAACCATCCTCAGTAGAGGTAACTAGGGGTTAATAAACCATCCTCAGTAGAGAGGAGAGGTAACTAGGGGTTAATAAACCATCCTCAGTAGAGGTAACTAGGGGTTAATGAACCATCCTCAGTAGAGGTAACTAGGGGTTCATAAACCATCCTCAGTAGAGGTAACTAGGGGTTAATAAACCATCCTCAGTAGAGGTAACTCGGGGTTAATAAACCATCCTCAGTAGAGGTAACTAGGGGTTAATGAACCATCCTCAGTAGAGGTAACTAGGGGTTAATGAACCATCCTCAGTAGAGAGGAGAGGTAACTAGGAGTTAATAAACCATCCTCAGTAGAGGTAACTCGGGGTTAATAAACCATCCTCAGTAGAGAGGAGAGGTAACTAGGGGTTAATAAACCATCCTCAGTAGATGTAACTAGGGGTTAATAAACCATCCTCAGTAGAGGTAACTAGGGGTTAATAAACCATCCTCAGTAGAGAGGAGAGGTAACTAGGGGTTAATAAACCATCCTCAGTAGAGAGGAGCGGTAACTAGGGGTTAATAAACCATCCTCAGTAGAGGTAACTAGGGGTTAATAAACCATCCTCAGTAGAGAGGAGCGGTAACTAGGGGTTAATGAACCATCCTCAGTAGAGGTAACTAGGGGTTAATAAAACATCCTCATTCAAGAGGAGAGGTAACTAGGGGTTAATAAACCATCCTCAGTAGAGAGGAGAGGTAACTAGGGGTTAATAAACCATCCTCAGTAGAGGTAATTAGGGGTTAATAAACCATCCTCAGTAGAGGTAACTAGGGGTTAATAAACCATCCTCAGTAGAGAGGAGAGGTAACTAGGGGTTAATGAACCATCCTCAGTAGAGAGGAGAGGTAACTAGGGGTTAATGAACCATCCTCAGTAGAGGTAACTAGGGGTTAATAAACCATCCTCAGTAGAGAGGAGAGGTAACTAGGGGTTAATGAACCATCCTCAGTAGAGAGGAGAGGTAACTAGGGGATAATGAACCATCCTCAGTAGAGAGGAGAGGTAACGAGGGGTTAATAAACCATCCTCAGTAGAGGTAACTAGGGGTTAATAAACCATCCTCAGTAGAGAGGAGAGGTAACTAGGGGTTAATGAACCATCCTCAGTAGAGAGGAGAGGTAACTAGGGGTTAATGAACCATCCTCAGTAGAGGTAACTAGGGGTTAATAAACCATCCTCAGTAGAGGTAACTAGGGGTTAATGAACCATCCTCAGTAGAGGTAACTAGGGGTTAATAAACCATCCTCAGTAGAGGTAACTAGGGGTTAATGAACCATCCTCAGTAGAGAGGAGAGGTAACGAGGGGTTAATAAACCATCCTCAGTAGAGGTAACTAGGGGTTAATAAACCATCCTCAGTAGAGGTAACAAGGGGTTAATAAACCATCCTCAGTAGAGAGGAGAGGTAACTAGGGGTTAATAAACCATCCTCAGTAGAGGTAACTAGGGGTTAATGAACCATCCTCAGTAGAGGTAACTAGGGGTTAATAAACCATCCTCAGTAGAGGTAACTAGGGGTTAATAAACCATCCTCAGTAGAGGTAACTAGGGGTTCATAAACCATCCTCAGTAGAGGTAACTAGGGGTTAATAAACCATCCTCAGTAGAGAGGAGAGGTAACTAGGGGTTAATAAACCATCCTCAGTAGAGGTAACTAGGGGTTAATAAACCATCCTCAGTAGAGGTAACTAGGGGTTAATGAACCATCCTCAGTAGAGGTAACTAGGGGTTAATGAACCATCCTCAGTAGAGAGGAGAGGTAACTAGGGGTTAATAAACCATCCTCAGTAGAGGTAACTCGGGGTTAATAAACCATCCTCAGTAGAGAGGAGAGGTAACTAGGGGTTAATAAACCATCCTCAGTAGAGGTAACTAGGGGTTAATAAACCATCCTCAGTAGAGGTAACTAGGGGTTAATAAACCATCCTCAGTAGAGAGGAGAGGTAACTAGGGGTTAATAAACCATCCTCAGTAGAGAGGAGCGGTAACTAGGGGTTAATAAACCATCCTCAGTAGAGGTAACTAGGGGTTAATAAACCATCCTCAGTAGAGAGGAGCGGTAACTAGGGGTTAATGAACCATCCTCAGTAGAGGTAACTAGGGGTTAATAAACCATCCTCATTCAAGAGGAGAGGTAACTAGGGGTTAATAAACCATCCTCAGTAGAGAGGAGAGGTAACTAGGGGTTAATAAACCATCCTCAGTAGAGGTAACTAGGGGTTAATAAACCATCCTCAGTAGAGGTAACTAGGGGTTAATAAACCATCCTCAGTAGAGAGGAGAGGTAACTAGGGGTTAATGAACCATCCTCAGTAGAGAGGAGAGGTAACTAGGGGATAATGAACCATCCTCAGTAGAGAGGAGAGGTAACTAGGGGTTAATAAACCATCCTCAGTAGAGGTAACTAGGGGTTAATAAACCATCCTCAGTAGAGAGGAGAGGTAACTAGGGGTTAATGAACCATCCTCAGTAGAGAGGAGAGGTAACTAGGGGTTAATGAACCATCCTCAGTAGAGGTAACTAGGGGTTAATAAACCATCCTCAGTAGAGGTAACTAGGGGTTAATAAACCATCCTCAGTAGAGGTAACTAGGGGTTAATAAACCATCCTCAGTAGAGGTAACTAGGGGTTAGTAAACCATCCTCAGTAGAGAGGAGAGGTAACTAGGGGTTAATAAACCATCCTCAGTAGAGAGAAGAGGTAACTAGGGGTTAATAAACCATCCTCAGTAGAGGTAACTAGGGGTTAATGAACCATCCTCAGTAGAGAGGAGAGGTAACTAGGGGTTAATAATCCATCCTCAGTAGAGGTAACTAGGGGTTAATAAACCATCCTCAGTAGAGGTAACTAGGGGTTAATTAACTATCCTCAGTAGAGGTAACTAGGGGTTAATGAACCATCCTCAGTAGAGAGGAGAGGTAACTAGGGGTTAATAAACCATCCTCAGTAGAGGTAAATAGGGGTTAATAAACCATCCTCAGTAGAGAGGAGAGGTAACTAGGGGTTAATGAACCATCCTCAGTAGAGAGGAGAGGTAACTAGGGGTTAATGAACCATCCTCAGTAGAGGTAACTAGGGGTTAATAAACCATCCTCAGTAGAGGTAACTAGGGGTTAATAAACCATCCTAAGTAGAGGTAACTAGGGGTTAATAAACCATCCTCAGTAGGGAGGAGAGGTAACTAGGGGTTAATAAACCATCCTCAGTAGAGAGGAGAGGTAACTAGGGGTTAATAAACCATCCTCAGTAGAGGTAACTAGGGGTTAATGAACCATCCTCAGTAGAGAGGAGAGGTAACTAGGGGTTAATAAACCATCCTCAGTAGAGGTAACTAGGGGTTAATAAACCATCCTCAGTAGAGGTAACTAGGGGTTAATAAACCATCCTCAGTAGAGGTAACTAGGGGTTAAGAAACCATCCTCAGTAGAGAGGAGAGGTAACTAGGGGTTAATAAACCAACCTCAGTAGAGAGGAGCGGTAACTAGGGGTTAATAAACCATCCTCAGTAGAGGTAACTAGGGGTTAATAAACCATCCTCAGTAGCGGTAACTAGGGGTTAATGAACCATCCTCAGTAGAGAGGAGAGGTAACTAGGGGTAAATAAACCATCCTCAGTAGAGGTAACTAGGGGTTAATAAACCATCCTCAGTAGAGAGGAGAGGTAACTAGGGGTTAATAAACCATCCTCAGTAGAGGTAACTAGGGGTTAATAAACCATCCTCAGTAGAGGTAACTAGGGGTTAATAAACCATCCTCAGTAGAGAGGAGAGGTAACTAGGGGTTAATAAACCATCCTCAGTAGAGAGGAGCGGTAACTAGGGGTTAATAAACCATCCTCAGTAGAGGTAACTAGGGGTTAATAAACCATCCTCAGTAGAGAGGAGCGGTAACTAGGGGTTAATGAACCATCCTCAGTAGAGGTAACTAGGGGTTAATAAACCATCCTCATTCAAGAGGAGAGGTAACTAGGGGTTAATAAACCATCCTCAGTAGAGAGGAGAGGTAACTAGGGGTTAATAAACCATCCTCAGTAGAGGTAACTAGGGGTTAATAAACCATCCTCAGTAGAGGTAACTAGGGGTTAATAAACCATCCTCAGTAGATAGGAGAGGTAACTAGGGGTTAATGAACCATCCTCAGTAGAGAGGAGAGGTAACTAGGGGTTAATGAACCATCCTCAGTAGAGGTAACTAGGGGTTAATAAACCATCCTCAGTAGAGAGGAGAGGTAACTAGGGGTTAATAAACCATCCTCAGTAGAGGTAACTAGGGTTTAATAAACCATCCTCAGTAGAGGTAACTAGGGGTTAATGAACCATCCTCAGTAGAGAGGAGATGTAACTAGGGGTTAATAAACCATCCTCAGTAAAGGTAACTAGGGGTTAATAAACCATCCTCAGTAGAGAGGAGAGGTAACTAGGGGTTAATAAACCATCCTCAGTAGAGGTAACTAGGGGTTAATAAACCATCCTCAGTAGAGGTAACTAGGGGTTAATAAACCATCCTCAGTAGAGAGGAGAGGTAACTAGGGGTTAATAAACCATCCTCAGTAGAGGTAACTAGGGGTTAATGAACCATCCTCAGTAGAGGTAACTAGGGGTTAATAAACCATCCTCAGTAGAGGTAACTAGGGGTTAATAAACCATCCTCAGTAGAGGTAACTAGGGGTTCATAAACCATCCTCAGTAGAGGTAACTAGGGGTTAATAAACCATCCTCAGTAGAGAGGAGAGGTAACTAGGGGTTAATAAACCATCCTCAGTAGAGGTAACTAGGGGTTAATAAACCATCCTCAGTAGAGGTAACTAGGGGTTAATGAACCATCCTCAGTAGAGGTAACTAGGGGTTAATGAACCATCCTCAGTAGAGAGGAGAGGTAACTAGGGGTTAATAAACCATCCTCAGTAGAGGTAACTCGGGGTTAATAAACCATCCTCAGTAGAGAGGAGAGGTAACTAGGGGTTAATAAACCATCCTCAGTAGAGGTAACTAGGGGTTAATAAACCATCCTCAGTAGAGGTAACTAGGGGTTAATAAACCATCCTCAGTAGAGAGGAGAGGTAACTAGGGGTTAATAAACCATCCTCAGTAGAGAGGAGCGGTAACTAGGGGTTAATAAACCATCCTCAGTAGAGGTAACTAGGGGTTAATAAACCATCCTCAGTAGAGAGGAGCGGTAACTAGGGGTTAATGAACCATCCTCAGTAGAGGTAACTAGGGGTTAATAAACCATCCTCATTCAAGAGGAGAGGTAACTAGGGGTTAATAAACCATCCTCAGTAGAGAGGAGAGGTAACTAGGGGTTAATAAACCATCCTCAGTAGAGGTAACTAGGGGTTAATAAACCATCCTCAGTAGAGGTAACTAGGGGTTAATAAACCATCCTCAGTAGAGAGGAGAGGTAACTAGGGGTTAATGAACCATCCTCAGTAGAGAGGAGAGGTAACTAGGGGTTAATGAACCATCCTCAGTAGAGAGGAGAGGTAACTAGGGGTTAATAAACCATCCTCAGTAGAGGTAACTAGGGGTTAATAAACCATCCTCAGTAGAGAGGAGAGGTAACTAGGGGTTAATGAACCATCCTCAGTAGAGAGGAGAGGTAACTAGGGGTTAATGAACCATCCTCAGTAGAGGTAACTAGGGGTTAATAAACCATCCTCAGTAGAGGTAACTAGGGGTTAATAAACCATCCTCAGTAGAGGTAACTAGGGGTTAATAAACCATCCTCAGTAGAGGTAACTAGGGGTTAATAAACCATCCTCAGTAGAGAGGAGAGGTAACTAGGGGTTAATAAACCATCCTCAGTAGAGAGGAGAGGTAACTAGGGGTTAATAAACCATCCTCAGTAGAGGTAACTAGGGGTTAATAAACCATCCTCAGTAGAGAGGAGAGGTAACTAGGGGTTAATAATCCATCCTCAGTAGAGGTAACTAGGGGTTAATAAACCATCCTCAGTAGAGGTAACTAGGGGTTAATTAACCATCCTCAGTAGAGGTAACTAGGGGTTAATAAACCATCCTCAGTAGAGAGGAGAGGTAACTAGGGGTTAATAAACCATCCTCAGTAGAGGTAACTAGGGGTTAATAAACCATCCTCAGTAGAGGTAACTAGGGGTTAATGAACCATCCTCAGTAGAGAGGAGAGGTAACTAGGGGTTAATGAACCATCCTCAGTAGAGGTAACTAGGGGTTAATAAACCATCCTCAGTAGAGGTAACTAGGGGTTAATAAACCATCCTCAGTAGAGGTAACTAGGGGTTAATAAACCATCCTCAGTAGAGAGGAGAGGTAACTAGGGGTTAATAAACCATCCTCAGTAGAGAGGAGAGGTAACTAGGGGTTAATAAACCATCCTCAGTAGAGGTAACTAGGGGTTAATAAACCATCCTCAGTAGAGAGGAGAGGTAACTAGGGGTTAATAAACCATCCTCAGTAGAGGTAACTAGGGGTTAATAAACCATCCTCAGTAGAGGTAACTAGGGGTTAATAAACCATCCTCAGTAGAGGTAACTAGGGGTTAATAAACCATCCTCAGTAGAGAGGAGAGGTAACTAGGGGTTAATAAACCATCCTCAGTAGAGAGGAGCGGTAACTAGGGGTTAATAAACCATCCTCAGTAGAGGTAACTAGGGGTTAATAAACCATCCTCAGTAGAGAGGAGCGGTAACTAGGGGTTAATGAACCATCCTCAGTAGAGGTAACTAGGGGTTAATAAACCATCCTCATTCAAGAGGAGAGGTAACTAGGGGTTAATAAACCATCCTCAGTAGAGAGGAGAGGTAACTAGGGGTTAATAAACCATCCTCAGTAGAGGTAACTAGGGGTTAATAAACCATCCTCAGTAGAGGTAACTAGGGGTTAATAAACCATCCTCAGTAGAGAGGAGAGGTAACTAGGGGTTAATGAACCATCCTCAGTAGAGAGGAGAGGTAACTAGGGGTTAATGAACCATCCTCAGTAGAGGTAACTAGGGGTTAATAAACCATCCTCAGTAGAGGTAACTAGGGGTTAATAAACCATCCTCAGTAGAGGTAACTAGGGGTTAATAAACCATCCTCAGTAGAGGTAACTAGGGGTTAATAAACCATCCTCAGTAGAGGTAACTAGGGGTTAATAAACCATCCTCAGTAGAGAGGAGAGGTAACTAGGGGTTAATAAACCATCCTCAGTAGAGGTAACTAGGGGTTAATAAACCATCCTCAGGGAGAGGTAACTAGGGGTTAATAAACCATCCTCAGTAGAGAGGAGAGGTAACTAGGGGTTAATAAACCATCCTCAGTAGAGGTAACTAGGGGTTAATAAACCATCCTCAGTAGAGGTAACTAGGGGTTAATAAACCATCCTCAGTAGAGAGGAGAGGTAACTAGGGGTTAATAAACCATCCTCAGTAGAGAGGAGAGGTAACTAGGGGTTAATAAACCATCCTCAGTAGAGGTAACTAGGGGTTAATAAACCATCCTCAGTAGAGAGGAGAGGTAACTAGGGGTTAATAAACCATCCTCAGTAGAGGTAACTAGGGGTTAATAAACCATCCTCAGTAGAGGTAACTAGGGGTTAATAAACCATCCTCAGTAGAGGTAACTAGGGGTTAATAAACCATCCTCAGTAGAGAGGAGAGGTAACTAGGGGTTAATAAACCATCCTCAGTAGAGAGGAGAGGTAACTAGGGGTTAATAAACCATCCTCAGTAGAGAGAAGAGGTAACTAGGGGTTAATAAACCATCCTCAGTAGAGGTAACTAGGGGTTAATGAACCATCCTCAGTAGAGGTAACTAGGGGTTAATAAACCATCCTCAGTAGAGAGGAGAGGTAACTAGGGGTTAATAAACCATCCTCAGTAGAGGTAACTAGGGGTTAATAAACCATCCTCAGTAGAGGTAACTAGGGGTTAATAAACCATCCTCAGTAGAGGTAACTAGGGGTTAATAAACCATCCTCAGTAGAGAGGAGAGGTAACTAGGGGTTAATAAACCATCCTCAGTAGAGAGGAGAGGTAACTAGGGGTTAATAAACCATCCTCAGTAAAGAGGAGAGGTAACTAGGGGTTAATAAACCATCCTCAGTAGAGGTAACTAGGGGTTAATAACCATCCTCAGTAGAGGTAACTAGGGGTTAACGAACCATCCTCAGTAGAGAGGAGAGGTAACTAGGGGTTAATAAACCATCCTCAGTAGAGAGGAGAGGTAACTAGGGGTTAATAAACCATCCTCAGTAGAGGGGGTAACTAGGGGTTAATAAACCATCCTCAGTAGAGAGGAGAGGTAACTAGGGGTTAATAAACCATCCTCAGTAGAGGTAACTAGGGGTTAATAAACCATCCTCAGTAGAGGTAACTAGGGGTTAATAAACCATCCTCAGTAGAGGTAACTAGGGGTTAATAAACCATCCTCAGTAGAGAGGAGAGGTAACTAGGGGTTAATAAACCATCCTCAGTAGAGAGGAGAGGTAACTAGGGGTTAATAAACCATCCTCAGTAGAGGTAACTAGGGGTTAATAAACCATCCTCAGTAGAGAGGAGAGGTAACTAGGGGTTAATGAACCATCCTCAGTAGAGAGGAGAGGTAACTAGGGGTTAATGAACCATCCTCAGTAGAGGTAACTAGGGGTTAATAAACCATCCTCAGTAGAGAGGAGAGGTAACTAGGGGTTAATGAACCATCCTCAGTAGAGAGGAGAGGTAACTAGGGGTTAATAAACCATCCTCAGTAGAGAGGAGAGGTAACTAGGGGTTAATAAACCATCCTCAGTAGAGAGGAGAGGTAACTAGGGGTTAATAAACCATCCTCAGTAGAGGTAACTAAGGGTTAATAAACCATCCTCAGTAGAAGTAACTAGGGGTTGAATAAACCATCCTCAGTAGAGGTAACTAGGGGTTAATAAAACATCCTCAGTAGAGAGGAGAGGTAACTAGGGGTTAATAAACCATCCTCAGTAGAGGTAACTAGGGGTTAATAAACCATCCTCAGTAGAGGTAACTAGGGGTTAATAAACCATCCTCAGTAGAGGTAACTAGGGGTTCATAAACCATCCTCAGTAGAGGTAACTAGGGGTTAATAAACCATCCTCAGTAGAGAGGAGAGGTAACTAGGGGTTAATAAACCATCCTCAGTAGAGGTAACTAGGGGTTAATAAACCATCCTCAGTAGAGAGGAGAGGTAACTAGGGGTTAATAAACCATCCTCAGTAGAGAGGAGCGGTAACTAGGGGTTAATGAACCATCCTCAGTAGAGGTAACTAGGGGTTAATGAACCATCCTCAGTAGAGAGGAGAGTTAACTAGGGGTTAATAAACCATCCTCAGTAGAGGTAACTAGGGGTTAATAAACCATCCTCAGTAGAGGTAACTAGGGGTTAATAAACCATCCTCAGTAGAGGTAACTAGGGGTTAATAAACCATCCTCAGTAGAGGTAACTAGGGGTTAATAAACCATCCTCAGTAGAGAGGAGAGGTAACTAGGGGTTAATAAAACATCCTCAGTAGAGAGGAGCGGTAACTAGGGGTTAATAAACCATCCTCAGTAGAGGTAACTAGGGGTTAATAAACCATCCTCAGTAGTGAGGAGCGGTAACTAGGGGTTAATGAACCATCCTCAGTAGAGGTAACTAGGGGTTAATAAACCATCCTCAGTAGAGAGGAGAGGTAACTAGGGGTTAATAAACCATCCTCAGTAGAGGTAACTAGGGGTTAATAAACCATCCTCAGTAGAGAGGAGAGGTAACTAGGGGTTAATAAACCATCCTCAGTAGGAGGAGGGTAACTAGGGGTTAATGAACCATCCTCAGTAGAGGTAACTAGGGGTTAATAAACCATCCTCAGTAGAGGTAACTAGGGGTTAATAAACCATCCTCAGTAGAGGTAACTAGGGGTTAATAAACCATCCTCAGTAGAGAGGAGAGGTAACTAGGGGTTAATAAACCATCCTCAGTAGAGGTAACTAGGGGTTAATAAACCATCCTCAGTAGAGGTAACTAGGGGTTAATAAACCATCCTCAGTAGAGGTAACTAGGGGTTAATAAACCATCCTCAGTAGAGGTAACTAGGGGTTAATAAACCATCCTCAGTAGAGAGGAGAGGTAACTAGGGGTTAATGAACCATCCTCAGTAGAGAGGAGAGGTAACTAGGGGTTAATGAACCATCCTCAGTAGAGGTAACTAGGGGTTAATAAACCATCCTCAGTAGAGAGGAGAGGTAACTAGGGGTTAATGAACCATCATCAGTAGAGAGGAGAGGTAACTAGGGGTTAATGAACCATCCTCAGTAGAGAGGAGAGGTAACTAAGGGTTAATAAACCATCCTCAGTAGAGAGAAGAGGTAACTAGGGGTTAATGAACCATCCTCAGTAGAGAGGAGAGGTAACTAGGGGTTAATAAACCATCCTCAGTAGAGGTAACTAGGGGTTAATAAACCATCCTCAGTAGAGGTAACTAGGGGTTAATAAACCATCCTCAGTAGAGGTAACTAGGGGTTAATAAACCATCCTCAGTAGAGGTAACTAGGGGTTAATAAACCATCCTCAGTAGAGAGGAGAGGTAACTAGGGGTTAATAAACCATCCTCAGTAGAGAGGAGGTAACTAGGGGTTAATAAACCATCCTCAGTAGAGGTAACTAGGGGTTAATAAACCATCCTCAGTAGAGAGGAGAGGTAACTAGGGGTTAATAAACCATCCTCAGTAGAGGTAACTAGGGGTTAATAAACCATCCTCAGTAGAGGTAACTAGGGGTTAATAAACCATCCTCAGTAGAGAGGAGAGGTAACTAGGGGTTAATGAACCATCCTCAGTAGAGAGAAGAGGTAACTAGGGGTTAATAAACCATCCTCAGTAGAGGTAACTAGGGGTTAATGAACCATCCTCAGTAGAGGTAACTAGGGGTTAATAAACCATCCTCAGTCAAGAGGAGAGGTAACTAGGGGTTAATAAACCATCCTCAGTAGAGAGGAGAGGTAACTAGGGGTTAATAAACCATCCTCAGTAGAGAGAAGAGGTAACTAGGGGTTAATGAACCATCCTCAGTAGAGAGGAGAGGTAACTAGGGGTTAATAAACCATCCTCAGTAGAGAGGGGAGGTAACTAGGGGTTAATAAACCATCCTCAGTAGAGGTAACTAGGGGTTAATAAACCATCCTCAGTAGAGGTAACTAGGGGTTAATAAACCATCCTCAGTAGAGAGGAGAGGTAACTAGGGGTTAATAAACCATCCTCAGTAGAGGGGGTAACTAGGGGTTAATAAACCATCCTCAGTAGAGGTAACTAGGGGTTAATAAACCATCCTCAGTAGAGGTAACTAGGGGTTAATAAACCATCCTCAGTAGAGGTAACTAGAGGTTAATAAACCATCCTCAGTAGAGAGGAGAGGTAACTAGGGGTTAATGAACCATCCTCAGTAGAGGTAACTAGGGGTTAATAAACCATCCTCAGTAGAGAGGAGAGGTAACTAGGGGTTAATGAACCATCCTCAGTAGAGAGGAGAGGTAACTAGGGGTTAATGAACCATCCTCAGTAGAGAGGAGAGGTAACTAGGGGTTAATAAACCATCCTCAGTAGAGAGAAGAGGTAACTAGGGGTTAATGAACCATCCTCAGTAGAGAGGAGAGGTAACTAGGGGTTAATAAACCATCCTCAGTAGAGGTAACTAGGGGTTAATAAACCATCCTCAGTAGAGAGGAGAGGTAACTAGGGGTTAATGAAACATCCTCAGTAGAGAGGAGAGGTAACTAGGGGTTAATGAACCATCCTCAGTAGAGGTAACTCGGGGTTAATAAACCATCCTCAGTAGAGGTAACTAGGGGTTAATAAACCATCCTCAGTAGAGGTAACTAGGGGTTAATAAACCATCCTCAGTAGAGGTAACTAGGGGTTAATAAACCATCCTCAGTAGAGAGGAGAGGTAACTAGGGGTTAATAATCCATCCTCAGTAGAGGTAACTAGGGGTTAATAAACCATCCTCAGTAGAGGTAACTAGGGGTTAATAAACCATCCTCAGTTGAGGTAACTAGGGGTTAATAAACCATCCTCAGTAGAGAGGAGAGGTAACTAGGGGTTAATAAACCATCCTCATTAGAGGTAACTAGGGGTTAATGAACCATCCTCAGTAGAGAGGAGAGGTAACGAGGGGTTAATAAACCATCCTCAGTAGAGGTAACTAGGGGTTAATAAACCATCCTCAGTAGAGGTAACTAGGGGTGAATAAACCATCCTCAGTAGAGGTAACTAGGGGTTAATAAACCATCCTCAGTAGAGAGGAGAGGTAACTAGGGGTTAATAAACCATCCTCAGTAGAGGTAACTAGGGGTTAATGAACCATCCTCAGTAGAGGTAACTAGGGGTTCATAAACCATCCTCAGTAGAGGTAACTAGGGGTTAATAAACCATCCTCAGTAGATGTAACTCGGGGTTAATAAACCATCCTCAGTAGAGGTAACTAGGGGTTAATGAACCATCCTCAGTAGAGGTAACTAGGGGTTAATAAACCATCCTCAGTAGAGGTAACTAGGGGTTAATAAACCATCCTCAGTAGAGGTAACTAGGGGTTAATGAACCATCCTCAGTAGAGAGGAGAGGTAACTAGGAGTTAATAAACCATCCTCAGTAGAGGTAAATCGGGGTTAATAAACCATCCTCAGTAGAGAGGAGAGGTAACTAGTGGTTAATAAACCATCCTCAGTAGATGTAACTAGGGGTTAATAAACCATCCTCAGTAGAGGTAACTAGGGGTTAATAAACCATCCTCAGTAGAGAGGAGAGGTAACTAGGGGTTAATAAACCATCCTCAGTAGAGAGGAGCGGTAACTAGGGGTTAATAAACCATCCTCAGTAGAGGTAACTAGGGGTTAATAAACCATCCTCAGTAGAGAGGAGCGGTAACTAGGGGTTAATGAACCATCCTCAGTAGAGGTAACTAGGGGTTAATAAAACATCCTCATTCAAGAGGAGAGGTAACTAGGGGTTAATAAACCATCCTCAGTAGAGAGGAGAGGTAACTAGGGGTTAATAAACCATCCTCAGTAGAGGTAATTGGTGGTTAATAAACCATCCTCAGTAGAGGTAACTAGGGGTTAATAAACCATCCTCAGTAGAGAGGAGAGGTAACTAGGGGTTAATGAACCATCCTCAGTAGAGAGGAGAGGTAACTAGGGGTTAATGAACCATCCTCAGTAGAGGTAACTAGGGGTTAATAAACCATCCTCAGTAGAGAGGAGAGTTAACTAGGGGTTAATGAACCATCCTCAGTAGAGAGGAGCGGTAACTAGGGGTTAATAAACCATCCTCAGTAGAGGTAACTAGGGGTTAATAAACCATCCTCAGTAGAGGTAACTAGGGGTTAATAAACCATCCTCAGTAGAGGTAACTAGGGGTTAATAAACCATCCTCAGTAGAGGTAACTAGAGGTTAATAAACCATCCTCAGTAGAGAGGAGAGGTAACTAGGGGTTAATGAACCATCCTCAGTAGAGGTAACTAGGGGTTAATAAACCATCCTCAGTAGAGAGGAGAGGTAACTAGGGGTTAATGAACCATCCTCAGTAGAGAGGAGAGGTAACTAGGGGTTAATGAACCATCCTCAGTAGAGAGGAGAGGTAACTAGGGGTTAATAAACCATCCTCAGTAGAGAGAAGAGGTAACTAGGGGTTAATGAACCATCCTCAGTAGAGAGGAGAGGTAACTAGGGGTTAATAAACCATCCTCAGTAGAGGTAACTAGGGGTTAATAAACCATCCTCAGTAGAGAGGAGAGGTAACTAGGGTTAATGAACCATCCTCAGTAGAGGTAACTAGGGGTTAATAAACCATCCTCAGTAGAGAGGAGAGGTAACTAGGGGTTAATGAACCATCCTCAGTAGAGGTAACTAGGGGTTAATAAACCATCCTCAGTAGAGGTAACTAGGGGTTAATAAACCATCCTCAGTAGAGGTAACTAGGGGTTAATAAACCATCCTCAGTAGAGGTAACTAGGGGTTAATAAACCATCCTCAGTGAGAGGGGGTAACTAGGGGTTAATAAACCATCCTCAGTAGAGGTAACTAGGGGTTAATAAACCATCCTCAGTAGAGGTAACTAGGGGTTAATAAACCATCCTCAGTAGAGGTAACTAGGGGTTAATAAACCATCCTCAGTAGAGAGGAGAGGTAACTAGGGGTTAATAAACCATCCTCAGTAGAGGTAACTAGGGGTTAATAAACCATCCTCAGTAGAGGTAACTAGGGGTAATAAACCATCCTCAGTAGAGGTAACTAGGGGTTAATAAACCATCCTCAGTAGAGAGGAGAGGTAACTAGGGGTTAATAAACCATCCTCAGTAGAGGTAACTAGGGGTTAATGAACCATCCTCAGTAGAGGTAACTAGGGGTTAATAAACCATCCTCAGTAGAGAGGAGAGGTAACTAGGGGTTAATAAACCATCCTCAGTAGAGGTAACTAGGGGTTAATGAACCATCCTCAGTAGAGGTAACTAGGGGTTCATAAACCATCCTCAGTAGAGGTAACTAGGGGTTAATAAACCATCCTCAGTAGAGGTAACTTGGGGTTAATAAACCATCCTCAGTAGAGGTAACTAGGGGTTAATGAACCATCCTCAGTAGAGGTAACTAGGGGTTAATGAACCATCCTCAGTAGAGAGGAGAGGTAACTAGGAGTTAATAAACCATCCTCAGTAGAGGTAACTCGGGGTTAATAAACCATCCTCAGTAGAGAGGAGAGGTAACTAGGGGTTAATAAACCATCCTCAGTAGATGTAACTAGGGGTTAATAAACCATCCTCAGTAGAGGTAACTAGGGGTTAATAAACCATCCTCAGTAGAGAGGAGAGGTAACTAGGGGTTAATAAACCATCCTCAGTAGAGAGGAGCGGTAACTAGGGGTTAATAAACCATCCTCAGTAGAGGTAACTAGGGGTTAATAAACCATCCTCAGTAGAGAGGAGCGGTAACTAGGGGTTAATGAACCATCCTCAGTAGAGGTAACTAGGGGTTAATAAAACATCCTCATTCAAGAGGAGAGGTAACTAGGGGTTAATAAACCATCCTCAGTAGAGAGGAGAGGTAACTAGGGCTTAATAAACCATCCTCAGTAGAGGTAATTAGGGGTTAATAAACCATCCTCAGTAGAGGTAACTAGGGGTTAATAAACCATCCTCAGTAGAGAGGAGAGGTAACTAGGGGTTAATGAACCATCCTCAGTAGAGAGGAGAGGTAACTAGGGGTTAATAAACCATCCTCAGTAGAGGTAACTAGGGGTTAATGAACCATCCTCAGTAGAGGTAACTAGGGGTTCATAAACCATCCTCAGTAGAGGTAACTAGGGGTTAATAAACCATCCTCAGTAGATGTAACTCGGGGTTAATAAACCATCCTCAGTAGAGGTAACTAGGGGTTAATGAACCATCCTCAGTAGAGGTAACTAGGGGTTAATGAACCATCCTCAGTAGAGAGGAGAGGTAACTAGGAGTTAATAAACCATCCTCAGTAGAGGTAAATCGGGGTTAATAAACCATCCTCAGTAGAGAGGAGAGGTAACTAGTGGTTAATAAACCATCCTCAGTAGATGTAACTAGGGGTTAATAAACCATCCTCAGTAGAGGTAACTAGGGGTTAATAAACCATCCTCAGTAGAGAGGAGAGGTAACTAGGGGTTAATAAACCATCCTCAGTAGAGAGGAGCGGTAACTAGGGGTTAATAAACCATCCTCAGTAGAGGTAACTAGGGGTTAATAAACCATCCTCAGTAGAGAGGAGCGGTAACTAGGGGTTAATGAACCATCCTCAGTAGAGGTAACTAGGGGTTAATAAAACATCCTCATTCAAGAGGAGAGGTAACTAGGGGTTAATAAACCATCCTCAGTAGAGAGGAGAGGTAACTAGGGGTTAATAAACCATCCTCAGTAGAGGTAATTGGTGGTTAATAAACCATCCTCAGTAGAGGTAACTAGGGGTTAATAAACCATCCTCAGTAGAGAGGAGAGGTAACTAGGGGTTAATGAACCATCCTCAGTAGAGAGGAGAGGTAACTAGGGGTTAATGAACCATCCTCAGTAGAGGTAACTAGGGGTTAATAAACCATCCTCAGTAGAGAGGAGAGTTAACTAGGGGTTAATGAACCATCCTCAGTAGAGAGGAGCGGTAACTAGGGGTTAATAAACCATCCTCAGTAGAGGTAACTAGGGGTTAATAAACCATCCTCAGTAGAGGTAACTAGGGGTTAATAAACCATCCTCAGTAGAGGTAACTAGGGGTTAATAAACCATCCTCAGTAGAGGTAACTAGAGGTTAATAAACCATCCTCAGTAGAGAGGAGAGGTAACTAGGGGTTAATGAACCATCCTCAGTAGAGGTAACTAGGGGTTAATAAACCATCCTCAGTAGAGAGGAGAGGTAACTAGGGGTTAATGAACCATCCTCAGTAGAGAGGAGAGGTAACTAGGGGTTAATGAACCATCCTCAGTAGAGAGGAGAGGTAACTAGGGGTTAATAAACCATCCTCAGTAGAGAGAAGAGGTAACTAGGGGTTAATGAACCATCCTCAGTAGAGAGGAGAGGTAACTAGGGGTTAATAAACCATCCTCAGTAGAGGTAACTAGGGGTTAATAAACCATCCTCAGTAGAGAGGAGAGGTAACTAGGGGTTAATGAAACATCCTCAGTAGAGAGGAGAGGTAACTAGGGGTTAATGAACCATCCTCAGTAGAGGTAACTCGGGGTTAATAAACCATCCTCAGTAGAGGTAACTAGGGGTTAATAAACCATCCTCAGTAGAGGTAACTAGGGGTTAATAAACCATCCTCAGTAGAGGTAACTAGGGGTTAATAAACCATCCTCAGTAGAGAGGAGAGGTAACTAGGGGTTAATAATCCATCCTCAGTAGAGGTAACTAGGGGTTAATAAACCATCCTCAGTAGAGGTAACTAGGGGTTAATAAACCATCCTCAGTTGAGGTAACTAGGGGTTAATAAACCATCCTCAGTAGAGAGGAGAGGTAACTAGGGGTTAATAAACCATCCTCATTAGAGGTAACTAGGGGTTAATGAACCATCCTCAGTAGAGAGGAGAGGTAACGAGGGGTTAATAAACCATCCTCAGTAGAGGTAACTAGGGGTTAATAAACCATCCTCAGTAGAGGTAACTAGGGGTGAATAAACCATCCTCAGTAGAGGTAACTAGGGGTTAATAAACCATCCTCAGTAGAGAGGAGAGGTAACTAGGGGTTAATAAACCATCCTCAGTAGAGGTAACTAGGGGTTAATGAACCATCCTCAGTAGAGGTAACTAGGGGTTCATAAACCATCCTCAGTAGAGGTAACTAGGGGTTAATAAACCATCCTCAGTAGAGGTAACTTGGGGTTAATAAACCATCCTCAGTAGAGGTAACTAGGGGTTAATGAACCATCCTCAGTAGAGGTAACTAGGGGTTAATGAACCATCCTCAGTAGAGAGGAGAGGTAACTAGGAGTTAATAAACCATCCTCAGTAGAGGTAACTCGGGGTTAATAAACCATCCTCAGTAGAGAGGAGAGGTAACTAGGGGTTAATAAACCATCCTCAGTAGATGTAACTAGGGGTTAATAAACCATCCTCAGTAGAGGTAACTAGGGGTTAATAAACCATCCTCAGTAGAGAGGAGAGGTAACTAGGGGTTAATAAACCATCCTCAGTAGAGAGGAGCGGTAACTAGGGGTTAATAAACCATCCTCAGTAGAGGTAACTAGGGGTTAATAAACCATCCTCAGTAGAGAGGAGCGGTAACTAGGGGTTAATGAACCATCCTCAGTAGAGGTAACTAGGGGTTAATAAAACATCCTCATTCAAGAGGAGAGGTAACTAGGGGTTAATAAACCATCCTCAGTAGAGAGGAGAGGTAACTAGGGCTTAATAAACCATCCTCAGTAGAGGTAATTAGGGGTTAATAAACCATCCTCAGTAGAGGTAACTAGGGGTTAATAAACCATCCTCAGTAGAGAGGAGAGGTAACTAGGGGTTAATGAACCATCCTCAGTAGAGAGGAGAGGTAACTAGGGGTTAATGAACCATCCTCAGTAGAGGTAACTAGGGGTTAATAAACCATCCTCAGTAGAGAGGAGAGGTAACTAGGGGTTAATGAACCATCCTCAGTAGAGAGGAGAGGTAACTAGGGGATAATGAACCATCCTCAGTAGAGAGGAGAGGTAACTAGGGGTTAATAAACCATCCTCAGTAGAGGTAACTAGGGGTTAATAAACCATCCTCAGTAGAGAGGAGAGGTAACTAGGGGTTAATGAACCATCCTCAGTAGAGAGGAGAGGTAACTAGGGGTTAATGAACCATCCTCAGTAGAGGTAACTAGGGGTTAATAAACCATCCTCAGTAGAGGTAACTAGGGGTTAATAAACCATCCTCAGTAGAGGTAACTAGGGGTTAATAAACCATCCTCAGTAGAGGTAACTAGGGGTTAGTAAACCATCCTCAGTAGAGGAAGGGGTTATAAACCATCCTCAGTAGAGAGAGGTAACTAGGGGTTAATAAACCATCCTCAGTAGAGGTAACTAGGGGTTAATGAACCATCCTCAGTAGAGAGGAGAGGTAACTAGGGGTTAATAATCCATCCTCAGTAGAGGTAACTAGGGGTTAATAAACCATCCTCAGTAGAGGTAACTAGGGGTTAATTAACTATCCTCAGTAGAGGAGAGGTAACTAGGGGTTAATGAACCATCCTCAGTAGAGAGGAGAGGTAACGAGGGGTTAATAAACCATCCTCAGTAGAGGTAACTAGGGGTTAATAAACCATCCTCAGTAGAGAGGAGAGGTAACTAGGGGTTAATGAACCATCCTCAGTAGAGAGGAGAGGTAACTAGGGGTTAATGAACCATCCTCAGTAGAGGTAACTAGGGGTTAATAAACCATCCTCAGTAGAGGTAACTAGGGGTTAATGAACCATCCTCAGTAGAGGTAACTAGGGGTTAATAAACCATCCTCAGTAGAGGTAACTAGGGGTTAATGAACCATCCTCAGTAGAGAGGAGAGGTAACTAGGGGTTAATAAACCATCCTCAGTAGAGGTAACTAGGGGTTAATGAACCATCCTCAGTAGAGAGGAGAGGTAACTAGGGGTTAATAAACCATCCTCAGTAGAGGTAACTAGGGGTTAATAAACCATCCTCAGTAGAGGTAACTAGGGGTTAATAAACCATCCTCAGTAGAGGTAACTAGGGGTTAATAAACCATCCTCAGTAGAGAGGAGAGGTAACTAGGGGTTAATAAACCATCCTCAGTAGAGGTAACTAGGGGTTAATAAACCATCCTCAGTAGAGGTAACTAGGGGTTAATGAACCATCCTCAGTAGAGGTAACTAGGGGTTAATAAACCATCCTCAGTAGAGGTAACTAGGGGTTAATAAACCATCCTCAGTAGAGGTAACTAGGGGTTCATAAACCATCCTCAGTAGAGGTAACTAGGGGTTAATAAACCATCCTCAGTAGAGAGGAGAGGTAACTAGGGGTTAATAAACCATCCTCAGTAGAGGTAACTAGGGGTTAATAAACCATCCTCAGTAGAGGTAACTAGGGGTTAATGAACCATCCTCAGTAGAGGTAACTAGGGGTTAATGAACCATCCTCAGTAGAGAGGAGAGGTAACTAGGGGTTAATAAACCATCCTCAGTAGAGGTAACTAGGGGTTAATAAACCATCCTCAGTAGAGAGGAGAGGTAACTAGGGGTTAATAAACCATCCTCAGTAGAGGTAACTAGGGGTTAATAAACCATCCTCAGTAGAGGTAACTAGGGGTTAATAAACCATCCTCAGTAGAGAGGAGAGGTAACTAGGGGTTAATAAACCATCCTCAGTAGAGAGGAGCGGTAACTAGGGGTTAATAAACCATCCTCAGTAGAGGTAACTAGGGGTTAATAAACCATCCTCAGTAGAGAGGAGCGGTAACTAGGGGTTAATGAACCATCCTCAGTAGAGGTAACTAGGGGTTAATAAACCATCCTCATTCAAGAGGAGAGGTAACTAGGGGTTAATAAACCATCCTCAGTAAAGAGGAGAGGTAACTAGGGGTTAATAAACCATCCTCAGTAGAGGTAACTAGGGGTTAATAAACCATCCTCAGTAGAGGTAACTAGGGGTTAATAAACCATCCTCAGTAGAGAGGAGAGGTAACTAGGGGTTAATGAACCATCCTCAGTGGAGAGGAGAGGTAACTAGGGGTTAATGAACCATCCTCAGTAGAGGTAACTAGGGGTTAATAAACCATCCTCAGTAGAGAGGAGAGGTAACTAGGGGTTAATGAACCATCCTCAGTAGAGAGGAGAGGTAACTAGGGGTTAATGAACCATCCTCAGTAGAGAGGAGAGGTAACTAGGGGTTAATAAACCATCCTCAGTAGAGGTAACTAGGGGTTAATAAACCATCCTCAGTAGAGAGGAGAGGTAACTAGGGGTTAATGAACCATCCTCAGTAGAGAGGAGAGGTAACTAGGGGTTAATGAACCATCCTCAGTAGAGGTAACTAGGGGTTAATAAACCATCCTCAGTAGAGGTAACTAGGGGTTAATAAACCATCCTCAGTAGAGGTAACTAGGGGTTAATAAACCATCCTCAGTAGAGGTAACTAGGGGTTAGTAAACCATCCTCAGTAGAGAGGAGAGGTAACTAGGGGTTAATAAACCATCCTCAGTAGAGGTAACTAGGGGTTAATGAACCATCCTCAGTAGAGAGGAGAGGTAACTAGGGGTTAATAATCCATCCTCAGTAGAGGTAACTAGGGGTTAATAAACCATCCTCAGTAGAGGTAACTAGGGGTTAATTAACTATCCTCAGTAGAGGTAACTAGGGGTTAATAAACCATCCTCAGTAGAGAGGAGAGGTAACTAGGGGTTAATAAACCATCCTCAGTAGAGAGGAGAGGTAACTAGGGGTTAATAAACCATCCTCAGTAGAGGTAACTAGGGGTTAATAAACCATCCTCAGTAGAGGTAACTAGGGGTTAATGAACCATCCTCAGTAGAGGTAACTAGGGGTTAATGAACCATCCTCAGTAGAGGTAACTAGGGGTTAATAAACCATCCTCAGTAGAGGTAACTAGGGGTTAATAAACCATCCTCAGTAGAGAGGAGAGGTAACTAGGGGTTAATAAACCATCCTCAGTAGAGGTAACTAGGGGTTAATAAACCATCCTCAGTAGAGGTAACTAGGGGTTAATAAACCATCCTCAGTAGAGAGGAGAGGTAACTAGGGGTTAATGAACCATCCTCAGTAGAGAGGAGAGGTAACTAGGGGTTAATAAACCATCCTCAGTAGAGGTAACTAGGGGTTAATAAACCATCCTCAGTAGAGAGGAGAGGTAACTAGGGGTTAATAAACCATCCTCAGTAGAGGTAACTAGGGGTTAATAAACCATCCTCAGTAGAGGAGAGGTAACTAGGGGTTAATAAACCATCCTCAGTAGAGAGGGGTAACTAGGGGTTAATAAACCATCCTCAGTAGAGGTAACTAGGGGTTAATAAACCATCCTCAGTGAGAGGTAACTAGGGGTTAATAAACCATCCTCAGTAGAGAGGAGAGGTAACTAGGGGTTAATAAACCATCCTCAGTAGAGGTAACTAGGGGTTAATAAACCATCCTCAGTAGAGAGGAGAGGTAACTAGGGGTTAATAAACCATCCTCAGTAGAGGTAACTAGGGGTTAATAAACCATCCTCAGTAGAGGTAACTAGGGGTTAATAAACCATCCTCAGTAGAGGATAACTAGGGGTTAATAAACCATCCTCAGTAGAGGTAACTAGGGGTTAATAAACCATCCTCAGTAGAGAGGAGCGGTAACTAGGGGTTAATGAACCATCCTCAGTAGAGGGGGTAACTAGGGGTTAATAAACCATCCTCATTCAAGAGGAGAGGTAACTAGGGGTTAATAAACCATCCTCAGTAGAGAGGAGAGGTAACTAGGGGTTAATAAACCATCCTCAGTAGAGGTAACTAGGGGTTAATAAACCATCCTCAGTAGAGGTAACTAGGGGTTAATAAACCATCCTCAGTAGAGGAGGTAACTAGGGGTTAATGAACCATCCTCAGTAGAGAGGAGAGGTAACTAGGGGTTAATAAACCATCCTCAGTAGAGGTAACTAGGGGTTAATAAACCATCCTCAGTAGAGAGGAGAGGTAACTAGGGGTTAATAAACCATCCTCAGTAGAGGTAACTAGGGGTTAATAAACCATCCTCAGTAGAGGTAACTAGGGGTTAATAAACCATCCTCAGTAGAGAGGAGAGGTAACTAGGGGTTAATAAACCATCCTCAGTAGAGGTAACTAGGGGTTAATAAACCATCCTCAGTAGAGAGGAGAGGTAACTAGGGGTTAATAAACCATCCTCAGTAGAGGGGTAACTAGGGGTTAATAAACCATCCTCAGTAGAGGTAACTAGGGGTTAATAAACCATCCTCAGTAGAGGTAACTAGGGGTTAATAAACCATCCTCAGTAGAGAGGAGAGGTAACTAGGGGTTAATAAACCATCCTCAGTAGAGAGGAGCGGTAACTAGGGGTTAATAAACCATCCTCAGTAGAGGTAACTAGGGGTTAATAAACCATCCTCAGTAGCGGTAACTAGGGGTTAATGAACCATCCTCAGTAGAGAGGAGAGGTAACTAGGGGTTAATAAACCATCCTCAGTAGAGGTAACTAGGGGTTAATAAACCATCCTCAGTAAGAGGAGAGGTAACTAGGGGTTAATAAACCATCCTCAGTAGAGGTAACTAGGGGTTAATAAACCATCCTCAGTAGAGGTAACTAGGGGTTAATAAACCATCCTCAGTAGAGAGGAGAGGTAACTAGGGGTTAATAAACCATCCTCAGTAGAGAGGAGAGGTAACTAGGGGTTAATAAACCATCCTCAGTAGAGGTAACTAGGGGTTAATAAACCATCCTCAGTAAGAGGAGAGGTAACTAGGGGTTAATAAACCATCCTCAGTAGAGAGGAGAGGTAACTAGGGGTTAATAAACCATCCTCAGTAGAGGTAACTAGGGGTTAATAAACCATCCTCAGTAGAGGTAACTAGGGGTTAATAAACCATCCTCAGTAGAGAGGAGAGGTAACTAGGGGTTAATAAACCATCCTCAGTAGAGAGGAGCGGTAACTAGGGGTTAATAAACCATCCTCAGTAGAGGTAACTAGGGGTTAATAAACCATCCTCAGTAGAGAGGAGCGGTAACTAGGGGTTAATGAACCATCCTCAGTAGAGGTAACTAGGGGTTAATAAACCATCCTCATTCAAGAGGAGAGGTAACTAGGGGTTAATAAACCATCCTCAGTAGAGAGGAGAGGTAACTAGGGGTTAATAAACCATCCTCAGTAGAGGTAACTAGGGGTTAATAAACCATCCTCAGTAGAGGTAACTAGGGGTTAATAAACCATCCTCAGTAGAGAGGAGAGGTAACTAGGGGTTAATGAACCATCCTCAGTAGAGAGGAGAGGTAACTAGGGGTTAATGAACCATCCTCAGTAGAGGTAACTAGGGGTTAATAAACCATCCTCAGTAGAGAGGAGAGGTAACTAGGGGTTAATAAACCATCCTCAGTAGAGGTAACTAGGGGTTAATAAACCATCCTCAGTAGAGAGGAGAGGTAACTAGGGGTTAATAAACCATCCTCAGTAGAGGTAACTAGGGTTTAATAAACCATCCTCAGTAGAGGTAACTAGGGGTTAATGAACCATCCTCAGTAGAGAGGAGATGTAACTAGGGGTTAATAAACCATCCTCAGTAAAGGTAACTAGGGGTTAATAAACCATCCTCAGTAGAGAGGAGAGGTAACTAGGGGTTAATAAACCATCCTCAGTAGAGGTAACTAGGGGTTAATAAACCATCCTCAGTAGAGGTAACTAGGGGTTAATAAACCATCCTCAGTAGAGAGGAGAGGTAACTAGGGGTTAATAAACCATCCTCAGTAGAGAGGAGCGGTAACTAGGGGTTAATAAACCATCCTCAGTAGAGGTAACTAGGGGTTAATAAACCATCCTCAGTAGAGAGGAGCGGTAACTAGGGGTTAATGAACCATCCTCAGTAGAGGTAACTAGGGGTTAATAAACCATCCTCATTCAAGAGGAGAGGTAACTAGGGGTTAATAAACCATCCTCAGTAGAGAGGAGAGGTAACTAGGGGTTAATAAACCATCCTCAGTAGAGGTAACTAGGGGTTAATAAACCATCCTCAGTAGAGGTAACTAGGGGTTAATAAACCATCCTCAGTAGAGATGAGCGGTAACTAGGGGTTAATGAACCATCCTCAGTAGAGGTAACTAGGGGTTAATAAACCATCCTCATTCAAGAGGAGAGGTAACTAGGGGTTAATAAACCATCCTCAGTAGAGAGGAGAGGTAACTAGGGGTTAATAAACCATCCTCAGTAGAGGTAACTAGGGGTTAATAAACCATCCTCAGTAGAGGTAACTAGGGGTTAATAAACCATCCTCAGTAGAGAGGAGAGGTAACTAGGGGTTAATGAACCATCCTCAGTAGAGAGGAGAGGTAACTAGGGGTTAATGAACCATCCTCAGTAGAGGTAACTAGGGGTTAATAAACCATCCTCAGTAGAGAGGAGAGGTAACTAGGGGTTAATAAACCATCCTCAGTAGAGGTAACTAGGGGTTAATAAACCATCCTCAGTAGAGGTAACTAGGGGTTAATAAACCATCCTCAGTAGAGGTAACTAGGGGTTAATAAACCATCCTCAGTAGAGAGGAGAGGTAACTAGGGGTTAATAAACCATCCTCAGTAGAGAGGAGAGGTAACTAGGGGTTAATAAACCATCCTCAGTAGAGAGGAGAGCTAACTAGGTGTTAATAAACCATCCTCAGTAGAGAGGAGAGGTAACTAGGGGTTAATAAACCATCCTCAGTAGAGAGGAGAGGTAACTAGGGGTTAATAAACCATCCTCAGTAGAGATAACTAGGGGTTAATAAACCATCCTCAGTAGAGGTAACTAGGGCTTAATAAACCATCCTCAGTAGAGAGGAGAGGTAACTAGGGGTTAATAAACCATCCTCAGTAGAGGTAACTAGGGGTTAATAAACCATCCTCAGTAGAGGTAACTAGGGGTTAATAAACCATCCTCAGTAGAGGTAACTAGGGGTTAATGAACCATCCTCAGTAGAGGTAACTAGGGGTTAATAAACCATCCTCAGTAGAGAGGAGAGGTAACTAGGGGTTAATGAACCATCCTCAGTAGAGAGAAGAGGTAACTAGGGGTTAATAAACCATCCTCAGTAGAGGTAACTAGGGGTTAATGAACCATCCTCAGTAGAGGTAACTAGGGGTTAATAAACCATCCTCAGTCAAGAGGAGAGGTAACTAGGGGTTAATAAACCATCCTCAGTAGAGGTAACTAGGGGTTAATGAACCATCCTCAGTAGAGGTAACTAGGGGTTAATAAACCATCCTCAGTCAAGAGGAGAGGTAACTAGGGGTTAATAAACCATCCTCAGTAGAGAGGAGAGGTAACGAGGGGTTAATAAACCATCCTCAGTAGAGAGAAGAGGTAACTAGGGGTTAATAAACCATCCTCAGTAGAGAGGAGAGGTAAGGAGGGGTTAATAAACCATCCTCAGTAGAGAGAAGAGGTAACTAGGGGTTAACGAACCATCCTCAGTAGAGAGGAGAGGTAACTAGGGGTTAATAAACCATCCTCAGTAGAGAGGAGAGGTAACTAGGGGTTAATAAACCATCCTCAGTAGAGGTAACTAGGGGTTAATAAACCATCCTCATTAGAGAGGAGAGGTAACTAGGGGTTAATAAACCATCCTCAGTAGAGGTAACTAGGGGTTAATAAACCATCCTCAGTAGAGGTAACTAGGGGTTAATAAACCATCCTCAGTAGAGGTAACTAGGGGTTAATAAACCATCCTCAGTAGAGAGGAGAGGTAACTAGGGGTTAATTAACCATCCTCAGTAGAGAGGAGAGGTAACTAGGGGTTAATAAACCATCCTCAGTAGAGCTAACTAGGGGTTAATAAACCATCCTCAGTAGAGAGGAGAGGTAACTAGGGGTTAATGAACCATCCTCAGTAGAGAGGAGAGGTAACTAGGGGTTAATGAACCATCCTCAGTAGAGGTAACTAGGGGTTAATAAACCATCCTCAGTAGAGAGGAGAGGTAACTAGGGGTTAATAAACCATCCTCAGTAGAGAGGAGAGGTAACTAGGGGTTAATAAACCATCCTCAGTAGAGAGGAGAGGTAACTAGGGGTTAATAAACCATCCTCAGTAGAGGTAACTAAGGGTTAATAAACCATCCTCAGTAGAGGTAACTAGGGTTTGAATAAACCATCCTCAGTAGAGGTAACTAGGGGTTAATAAACCATCCTCAGTAGAGGTAACTAGGGGTTAATGAACCATCCTCAGTAGAGAGGAGAGGTAACTAGGGGTTAATAAACCATCCTCAGTAGAGGTAACTAGGGGTTAATAAACCATCCTCAGTAGAGGTAACTAGGGGTTAATAAACCATCCTCAGTAGAGGTAACTAGGGGTTCATAAACCATCCTCAGTAGAGGAAACTAGGGGTTAATAAACCATCCTCAGTAGAGAGGAGAGGTAACTAGGGGTTAATAAACCATCCTCAGTAGAGGTAACTAGGGGTTAATAAACCATCCTCAGTAGAGAGGAGAGGTAACTAGGGGTTAATAAACCATCCTCAGTAGAGAGGAGCGGTAACTAGGGGTTAATGAACCATCCTCAGTAGAGGTAACTAGGGGTTAATGAACCATCCTCAGTAGAGAGGAGAGTTAACTAGGGGTTAATAAACCATCCTCAGTAGAGGTAACTAGGGGTTAATAAACCATCCTCAGTAGAGAGGAGAGGTAACTAGGGGTTAATAAACCATCCTCAGTAGAGGTAACTAGGGGTTAATAAACCATCCTCAGTAGAGGTAACTAGGGGTTAATAAACCATCCTCAGTAGAGGTAACTAGGGGTTAATAAACCATCCTCAGTAGAGAGGAGAGGTAACTAGGGGTTAATAAAACATCCTCAGTAGAGAGGAGCGGTAACTAGGGGTTAATAAACCATCCTCAGTAGAGGTAACTAGGGGTTAATAAACCATCCTCAGTAGTGAGGAGCGGTAACTAGGGGTTAATGAACCATCCTCAGTAGAGGTAACTAGGGGTTAATAAACCATCCTCAGTAGAGGTAACTAGGGGTTAATAAACCATCCTCAGTAGAGGTAACTAGGGGTTAATAAACCATCCTCAGTAGAGAGGAGAGGTAACTAGGGGTTAATAAACCATCCTCAGTAGAGGTAACTAGGGGTTAATGAACCATCCTCAGTAGAGGTAACTAGGGGTTAATAAACCATCCTCAGTAGAGGTAACTAGGGGTTCATAAACCATCCTCAGTAGAGGTAACTAGGGGTTAATAAACCATCCTCAGTAGAGAGGAGAGGTAACTAGGGGTTAATAAACCATCCTCAGTAGAGGTAACTAGGGGTTAATAAACCATCCTCAGTAGAGGTAACTAGGGGTTAATAAACCATCCTCAGTAGAGAGGAGAGGTAACTAGGGGTTAATAAACCATCCTCAGTAGAGAGGAGCGGTAACTAGGGGTTAATAAACCATCCTCAGTAGAGGTAACTAGGGGTTAATAAACCATCCTCAGTAGCGGTAACTAGGGGTTAATGAACCATCCTCAGTAGAGAGGAGAGGTAACTAGGGGTTAATAAACCATCCTCAGTAGAGGTAACTAGGGGTTAATAAACCATCCTCAGTAGAGAGGAGAGGTAACTAGGGGTTAATAAACCATCCTCAGTAGAGGTAACTAGGGGTTAATAAACCATCCTCAGTAGAGGTAACTAGGGGTTAATAAACCATCCTCAGTAGAGAGGAGAGGTAACTAGGGGTTAATAAACCATCCTCAGTAGAGAGGAGCGGTAACTAGGGGTTAATAAACCATCCTCAGTAGAGGTAACTAGGGGTTAATAAACCATCCTCAGTAGAGAGGAGCGGTAACTAGGGGTTAATGAACCATCCTCAGTAGAGGTAACTAGGGGTTAATAAACCATCCTCATTCAAGAGGAGAGGTAACTAGGGGTTAATAAACCATCCTCAGTAGAGAGGAGAGGTAACTAAGGGTTAATAAACCATCCTCAGTAGAGGTAACTAGGGGTTAATAAACCATCCTCAGTAGAGGTAACTAGGGGTTAATAAACCATCCTCAGTAGAGAGGAGAGGTAACTAGGGGTTAATGAACCATCCTCAGTAGAGAGGAGAGGTAACTAGGGGTTAATGAACCATCCTCAGTAGAGGTAACTAGGGGTTAATAAACCATCCTCAGTAGAGAGGAGAGGTAACTAGGGGTTAATAAACCATCCCCAGTAGAGGTAACTAAGGTTTAATAAACCATCCTCAGTAGAGGTAACTAGGGGTTAATGAACCATCCTCAGTAGAGAGGAGAGGTAACTAGGGGTTAATAAACCATCCTCAGTAGAGGTAACTAGGGGTTAATGAACCATCCTCAGTAGAGGTAACTAGGGGTTAATAAACCATCCTCAGTAGAGGTAACTAGGGGTTCATAAACCATCCTCAGTAGAGGTAACTAGGGGTTAATAAACCATCCTCAGTAGAGAGGAGAGGTAACTAGGGGTTAATAAACCATCCTCAGTAGAGGTAACTAGGGGTTAATAAACCATCCTCAGTAGAGGTAACTAGGGGTTAATAAACCATCCTCAGTAGAGAGGAGAGGTAACTAGGGGTTAATAAACCATCCTCAGTAGAGAGGAGCGGTAACTAGGGGTTAATAAACCATCCTCAGTAGAGGTAACTAGGGGTTAATAAACCATCCTCAGTAGCGGTAACTAGGGGTTAATGAACCATCCTCAGTAGAGAGGAGAGGTAACTAGGGGTTAATAAACCATCCTCAGTAGAGGTAACTAGGGGTTAATAAACCATCCTCAGTAGAGAGGAGAGGTAACTAGGGGTTAATAAACCATCCTCAGTAGAGGTAACTAGGGGTTAATAAACCATCCTCAGTAGAGGTAACTAGGGGTTAATAAACCATCCTCAGTAGAGAGGAGAGGTAACTAGGGGTTAATAAACCATCCTCAGTAGAGAGGAGCGGTAACTAGGGGTTAATAAACCATCCTCAGTAGAGGTAACTAGGGGTTAATAAACCATCCTCAGTAGAGAGGAGCGGTAACTAGGGGTTAATGAACCATCCTCAGTAGAGGTAACTAGGGGTTAATAAACCATCCTCATTCAAGAGGAGAGGTAACTAGGGGTTAATAAACCATCCTCAGTAGAGAGGAGAGGTAACTAAGGGTTAATAAACCATCCTCAGTAGAGGTAACTAGGGGTTAATAAACCATCCTCAGTAGAGGTAACTAGGGGTTAATAAACCATCCTCAGTAGAGAGGAGAGGTAACTAGGGGTTAATGAACCATCCTCAGTAGAGAGGAGAGGTAACTAGGGGTTAATGAACCATCCTCAGTAGAGGTAACTAGGGGTTAATAAACCATCCTCAGTAGAGAGGAGAGGTAACTAGGGGTTAATAAACCATCCCCAGTAGAGGTAACTAGGGTTTAATAAACCATCCTCAGTAGAGGTAACTAGGGGTTAATGAACCATCCTCAGTAGAGAGGAGAGGTAACTAGGGGTTAATAAACCATCCTCAGTAGAGGTAACTAGGGGTTAATAAACCATCCTCAGCAGAGCTAACTAGGGGTTAATAAACCATCCTCAGTAGAGAGGAGAGGTAACTAGGGGTTAATAAACCATCCTCAGTAGAGAGGAGCGGTAACTAGGGGTTAATAAACCATCCTCAGTAGAGGTAACTAGGGGTTAATAAACCATCCTCAGTAGAGAGGAGCGGTAACTAGGGGTTAATGAACCATCCTCAGTAGAGGTAACTAGGGGTTAATAAACCATCCTCATTCAAGAGGAGAGGTAACTAGGGGTTAATGAACCATCCTCAGTAGAGAGAAGAGGTAACTAGGGGTTAATGAACCATCCTCAGTAGAGGTAACTAGGGGTTAATAAACCATCCTCAGTAGAGGTAACTAGGGGTTAATAAACCATCCTCAGTAGAGGTAACTAGGGGTTAATAAACCATCCTCAGTAGAGAGGAGCGGTAACTAGGGGTTAATGAACCATCCTCAGTAGAGGTAACTAGGGGTTAATAAACCATCCTCATTCAAGAGGAGAGGTAACTAGGGGTGAATAAACCATCCTCAGTAGAGAGGAGAGGTAACTAGGGGTTAATAAACCATCCTCAGTAGAGGTAACAAGGGGTTAATAAACCATCCTCAGTTTAGGTAACTAGGGGTTAATAAACCATCCTCAGTAGAGAGGAGAGGTAACTAGGGGTTAATGAACCATCCTCAGTAGAGAGGAGAGCTAACTAGGGGTGAATAAACCATCCTCAGTAGAGAGGAGAGGTAACTAGGGGTTAATAAACCATCCTCAGTAGAGGTAACAAGGGGTTAATAAACCATCCTCAGTAGAGGTAACTAGGGGTTAATAAACCATCCTCAGTAGAGAGGAGAGGTAACTAGGGGTTAATGAACCATCCTCAGTAGAGAGGAGAGGTAACTAGGGGTTAATGAACCATCCTCAGTAGAGGTAACTAGGGGTTAATAAACCATCCTCAGTAGAGAGGAGAGGTAACTAGGGGTTAATAAACCATCCTCAGTAGAGGTAACTAGGGGTTAATAAACCATGCTCAGTAGAGGTAACTAGGGGTTAATAAACCATCCTCAGTAGAGGTAACTAGGGGTTAATAAACCATCCTCAGTAGAGAGGAGAGGTAACTAGGGGTTAATAAACCATCCTCAGTAGAGAGGAGAGGTAACTAGGGGTTAATAAACCATCCTCAGTAGAGAGGAGAGCTAACTAGGGGTGAATAAACCATCCTCAGTAGAGAGGAGAGGTAACTAGGGGTTAATAAACCATCCTCAGTAGAGAGGAGAGGTAACTAGGGGTTAATAAACCATCCTCAGTAGAGATAACTAGGGGTTAATAAACCATCCTCAGTAGAGGTAACTAGGGGTTAATAAACCATCCTCAGTAGAGAGGAGAGGTAACTAGGGGTTAATAAACCATCCTCAGTAGAGGTAACTAGGGGTTAATAAACCATCCTCAGTAGAGGTAACTAGGGGTTAATAAACCATCCTCAGTAGAGGTAACTAGGGGTTAATGAACCATCCTCAGTAGAGGTAACTAGGGGTTAATAAACCATCCTCAGTAGAGAGGAGAGGTAACTAGGGGTTAATAAACCATCCTCAGTAGAGAGGAGAGGTAACTAGGGGTTAATGAACCATCCTCAGTAGAGAGAAGAGGTAACTAGGGGTTAATAAACCATCCTCAGTAGAGGTAACTAGGGGTTAATAAACCATCCTCAGTAGAGAGGAGAGGTAACTAGGGGTTAATAAACCATCCTCAGTAGAGAGGAGAGGTAACTAGGGGTTAATGAACCATCCTCAGTAGAGGTAACTAGGGGTTAATAAACCATCCTCATTCAAGAGGAGAGGTAACTAGGGGTTAATAAACCATCCTCAGTAGAGGTAACTAGGGGTTCATAAACCATCCTCAGTAGAGGTAACTAGGGGTTAATAAACCATCCTCAGTAGAGGTAACTAGGGGTTAATAAACCATCCTCAGTAGAGAGGAGAGGTAACTAGGGGTTAATAAACCATCCTCAGTAGAGGTAACTAGGGGTTAATAAACCATCCTCAGTAGAGAGGAGAGGTAACTAGGGGTTAATAAACCATCCTCAGTAGAGAGGAGCGGTAACTAGGGGTTAATAAACCATCCTCAGTAGAGGTAACTAGGGGTTAATAAACCATCCTCAGTAGAGAGGAGCGGTAACTAGGGGTTAATGAACCATCCTCAGTAGAGGTAACTAGGGGTTAATAAACCATCCTCAGTAGAGGTAACTAGGGGTTAATAAACCATCCTCAGTAGAGGTAACTAGGGGTTAATAAACCATCCTCATTCAAGAGGAGAGGTAACTAGGGGTTAATAAACCATCCTCAGTAGAGGTAACTAGGGGTTAATAAACCATCCTCAGTAGAGAGGAGCGGTAACTAGGGGTTAATGAACCATCCTCAGTAGAGGTAACTAGGGGTTAATAAACCATCCTCATTCAAGAGGAGAGGTAACTAGGGGTTAATAAACCATCCTCAGTAGAGAGGAGAGGTAACTAGGGGTTAATAAACCATCCTCAGTAGAGGTAACTAGGGGTTAATAAACCATCCTCAGTAGAGGTAACTAGGGGTTAATAAACCATCCTCAGTAGAGAGGAGAGGTAACTAGGGGTTAATGAACCATCCTCAGTAGAGAGGAGAGGTAACTAGGGGTTAATGAACCATCCTCAGTAGAGGTAACTAGGGGTTAATAAACCATCCTCAGTAGAGGTAACTAGGGGTTAATAAACCATCCTCAGTAGAGGTAACTAGGGGTTAATAAACCATCCTCAGTAGAGAGGAGAGGTAACTAGGGGTTAATGAACCATCCTCAGTAGAGAGGAGAGGTAACTAGGGGTTAATGAACCATCCTCAGTAGAGAGGAGAGGTAACTAGGGGTTAATGAACCATCCTCAGTAGAGAGAAGAGGTAACTAGGGGTTAATAAACCATCCTCAGTAGAGGTAACTAGGGGTTAATGAACCATCCTCAGTAGAGAGGAGAGGTAACTAGGGGTTAATAAACCATCCTCAGTAGAGGTAACTAGGGGGTTAATAAACCATCCTCAGTAGAGGTAACTAGGGGTTAATAAACCATCCTCAGTAGAGACGAGAGGTAACTAGGGGTTAATAAACCATCCTCAGTAGAGGTAACTAGGTGTTAATAAACCATCCCCAGTAGAGGTAACTAGGGGTTAATAAACCATCCTCAGTAGAGGTAACTAGGGGTTAATAAACCATCCTCAGTAGAGGTAACTAGGGGTTAATAAACCATCCTCAGAAGAGGTAACTAAGGGTTAACCGTACAATACTCATACAGCATTTTTACAGTGATATGAGATTGACAGTGTCTGGGAGAGTTTGGCCCGCCTCGTCAATTCTGTGTTTTTCGCGTCGAACTCTCTTCTATGTATTGGCCTGGCAGGGAATGACAGGAATGTCTAGCTTTCCCACTTTTATACAATCTTTCTTTCCACCAAAGAGAAGGAAAAATAGTTTTAATAAAATGTGTATTGAATTATCCATTACATTTTTCTAATTCTTCTAACAGGCAGCAGGTTGGGTACATGCATCGGCTCCACATCCATCATATAAGGTAAATGGCATCTCAATGTGTTTATAGATGAAGACTACTTAGAAGTCGACACAAAGTACAGTATGTAATTCTTCACACTCTTCCAAAGTTCCCATTCTGATTTTCACTTTGACTTGTTTTGGTCAGATCAAGATCCATCCAGTGCATGCCTTGTACCAACTAATCATCCTTAACGCTCTTGTTTCGGGATCTTTTTAACGGGTAATTTCCAGCAAATACACACACAAGCCAAACATGCTGAAACTCTTAGCTGAATTGAACTGGCTCTTGGGAAGGGGAGAAGAGGGAGGGAAGAAAGGGGGACCCAGGGGGGGAGTGAGCTTTCTGCTTTGTAAAGGGTTCAAACTTTGAAACCACAACTGGAACTAAAGGGACAGATCGACATTTTACTGGGGGGAGGGGAGGTCCAAAATAGGGGAGGGTTGTCAAGGGTAGTGTGTTCCCCCCCCCCCCCCCCCCCCCCCCTGGTTTACATTTTCTCTTCTGATTTGTATTTCCCCTAAAAACAATGGCTTGACTTATGAGCAGAAGAGGGTAATATACAAAGTATTTTCCCTATAAACAATGACTTGACTTACTTTCGATATTAAGAAACGTTTGTGAAGGTTGGGTATGGTGTGGTTATTATTAAGCTTTAGCTACTGCAGGCCTATGATATGAAGGCGGTGCCCCAACTGCCTCAGACAGTTGAACTTGAGGTTAGGAAGACTGTTTCATCCCTACCAGAGTTACTCCTATAATCTAACATCATAATGCTTATCTTTAAACAAAATATTTGGATCGAAAATTACCCTCCTTCCTTACTTACCTTCCTACGTCTATATCTGTATAGCAAACGCATGTCAGTGTCGTAGCTTGTCGTATACCACCGGTATTTTTCTCTCTCTCTGGGGTTAGGCCTAAGCTTCTCTTCCTATATACACATACATATGGCCTTGTTAAGTAATCAGACCCCTTCACTTTTTCCACATTTTGCTACATTACAGCCTTATTCTAAAATGGATTTTAAAAAATCCTCATCAAGCTACCCACAATACCCCATAATGACAAAGCAAAAACAGGTTTTTCAAAATGTTTGCTTATTTACATAAGTATTCAGAGCCTTTGCTATGAGACTCTAAATTTCTGCAGCTTTGAAGGTCCCCAAGAACACAGTGGCCTCCATCATTCTTAAATCGAAGAAGTTTGGAACCACCAAGACTCTTCCTAGAGCTGGCCGCCCGACCAAACTGAGCAATCGGGGGAGAATGATACGCGGAGTGGAACAGGGAAACCCAAGAGTAGACTCAGACGAGGAGACTGGGATGAAGTAACCAAGGTATTTATTGAAACACAGGGGGAAAGATGGAGCGCAGGCCAGGGGAAGCTCGGGCGGGTTGCAGGAAACCAGGTGCGGCGGCTGAGGCTGGAGCGAGAGGGGTTGAGACAGGGTAAGCAGGTCTGAAGGGGAATCCAAGGTAGCAGTAGAGTGGGGAATCCTGGACAGAGTAGCAGGATGAGGAGACGTGGGACTGGAGACAGGGACCAGAGTCAGAGCGGGCAGAACTGAGCAGAGAGGAAAACCGTGTTAGGCAAGGAAAACAGGCACAACAGGATAACAGGATCTAAATAGTAACAAACGGCTAGAAACGTAGACTGACTGAGCAGAGATTACAATCTGGCAGTGTGGAAGTGGCAGGACTGAGTATTTGTAGAGGTCTTGATTATGGAACAGATTGCAGCTGGTGGGGATCTGCTCTGACTCCAGCACACCTGTCTCCGCCCACACAATAACACACACAGAAAGAGCGGGAGAGGGAGAGAGCACTGGGGGAGTGGTGAGCACTGGTGGAGAGCACTGGGTGAGTGGTGGCATGTCAAGGAGACATAGGATGAGCAGTAGAGGGCGTGGCAGGAGCAGATGTAACAGAGAAAAGGGCCTTGGTCAGGGAGGTGACCAAGAACCCGATGGTCACTCCAACAGAGCTCCAGAGTTCCTCTGTGGAGATGGGAGAACCTTCCAGAAGGACAACCATCTCTGCAGCACTCCACCAATCAGGGCTTTATGGTAGAGTAGTCAGACAGAAACCACTCCTCAGTAAAAGGCACATGACAGCACGCTTGGAGTTTGCCAAAAGGCACCTAAAGGACTCTCAGACCATGAGAAACCAGAGTTTCTGGTCTGATGAAACCAAGATTGAACTCTTTGGCCTGAATGCCAAGCATCACATCTCGAGGAAACCTGACACTATCCCTACGGTGAAACATGGTGGTGGCAGCATCACACTATGGGAAAGGGGGAAATGTGTCTTCTGCATTTAACCCAACCCCTCTGAATCAGAGAGGTGCAGAGGGCTGCCTTAATCAACATCCACATCTTTGGCACCCAGGGAACAGTGGGTTATCTGCCTTGCTCTGGGGCAGAATGACAGATTTTGACCTTGTCGGCTCAGGGATTCAATCCAACAACCTTCCGGTTACTGGCCCAATGCTCTAACCACTAGGCTACCTGTGGGGATGTGTTTCATCGGCAGGGACTGGGAAAGATGAACGGAGCAAAGTACAGAGGACCTCAGGACCTCAGACTTGGGCGAAGGTTCACCTTCCAACAGGACAATGACCCTAATCGCACAGCCAAGACAATGCAGGAGCGGCTTTGGGACAAGTCTCTGAATGTCCTTGAGTGCCCCCCTTCCTGATTGAGCCTGATCAGCCTTCCTGATTGAACCTGACCAGCCTTACTGATTGAACTTTTGTAAACTACATAGGGAATAGGGTGCCATTTGGGACACAGCCTCAGACTCTCGCTGGATGAGTTTTGGCGAGGACAAAGTACTGTGGCTATTCTGGTAATTCTTCAGGATCAGATTTGGGTTGGGAATTATAAGACCTTGTTTTTAAAAGGAAGAGAATGGAATCGGAAACCTCTGTCTCTGGTTAGTTTTGGCCGAGGCATCAAATCATTTTGGTTTCTGTTGATGCAGTGTCCAAACATTCTCAATCCCTTTTTCTAAAGGCCTGATTCCAATTTAGGAATTTACGCCTTTCCTAAACACTTCTCAGTATTTAGTATTCAGACTTACCTTATTCAGTCGCGTAACGCGCTCTGCAGGTGTGTCTCCCCTGCTCGCTCTCAATAATTTCAATCCCTGAAAACCCTCACACTTGCTGGCCAAAAGAATTTCTCATGGAGATTTCATTCAATAGGGTTTTTCAGTACATGTATCTTAAGCAAACCCTTTAAATACGGTGTACCTTTTACACTGAACATAAATATAAGTGTAACATTTAAAATGTTGGTCCCATGTTTCAGGAGCTGAAATAAAAGATCCCAGAAAAGTTTCATACGCACACAAAGCTTATTAGTCAAAAAATGTGGTGCACAAATGTATTTATATCCCTGTTAGTGAGCATTTCTTTGCCAAGATAATCCATCCACCTGACAGGGGTGGCATATCAAGAAGCTGATTAAACAGCCGGGTCATTACACAGGTGTACCTTGTGCTGGGAACATATCAAGAAGCTGATTAAACAGAATGATCATTACACAGCTGCACCTTGTGCTGGGGACAACAAAAGGCAACTCTAAATGCCACAGATATCTCAAGTGTTGAGGGAGCATGCAATTGGCAAACGGTGGGTTTGCACAACTAAAGAAGTTCTGCACACACTGTAAGAAACTGTCTCAGAGAAGCTCATCGTCCTCACCAGGGTCTTGACCTGACTGCAGTTCGGCATCTTAACCGACTTCAGTGGGCGAATTCTCACCTTTGATGGCCACTGGCACGCTGGTGAAGTGTGCTCTTCATGGATGAATCCCGGTTTCAACTGTACCGGACAGATAGCATGTACAGTATGGTGTCATGTGGGCGAGCGGTTTGCTGATGTCAATATTGTGAACATAGTGCCCCATTTTGGTGGTATGGGCAGGCAGACATGAGCTACAGACATTTTATCAAATCAAATCAACTTGGTCAAATACACATACATTTTTTTTTTGCAGATGTTATTGCAGGTGTAGCTGAATGCTTATCGATGGCAATTTGAATGCACAGAGATACGGTGACAAGATCCTGAGACTCATTGTCGTACTATTCATCTGCTGCTATCACCTCATGTTCTGCAATTTTTTTAAACACTTTTTATCTTTATTTAACTAGTCAAGTCAGTTAAGAACAAATTCTTATTTACAATGACGGCCTACAACGGCCCAAACCCAGACAACATTACATTTACATTTTAGTCATTTAGCAGACGCTCTTATCCAGAGCAACTTACAGTAGTGAATGCATACATTTCATTTCATACATTTTTTTTTTTCTGTGCTGGGCCCCGTCAGAATCGAACCCACAACCCTGGCGTTGCAAACACCATGCTCTACCAACTGAGCTACAGGGATGGCCAACGCTGGGCCAATTGTACCCAGCCCTATTGGACTCACGGCCGGTTGTGATACAGTCTGGATTTGAACCTGGGTATCTGTAGTGATGCCTCAAGCACTGAGACGCAGTGCCTTAGACCGCTGCACCACTCGGGATCCCTTATATTACACAGCCCCATGTCGCAAGGATCTGTACACAATTGCCGGAAGCTGAAAATGTCCCAGTTCTTCCATGGCCTGCAAACTTACCAGACATGTCACCCATTGGACACGTTTGAGATGCTCTGGATCGGCGTGCACGACAGCGTGCTCCAGTTCCCACCAATATCCAGAAACTTCACACAGCCATTGGAGAGGAGTGGGACAACATTCCACAGGCCACAATCAACAGCCTGATCAACTCTATGTGAAGAAGATGTGTCGTGCTGCATGCGGCAAATGGTGGTCACACCAGATACTGACTGGTTGTCTGATACACGCCCCTACCTTTTTTTTAAAGGTATCTGTGACCAACAGATGCATATCTTTATTCATTTTACATTTACATTTAAGTCATTTAGCAGACGCTCTTATCCAGAGCGACTTACAAATTGGTGCATTCACCTTATGATATCCAGTGGAACAACCACTTTACAATAGTGCATCTAAATCTTTTAAGGGGAGGGGGGGGTTAGAAGGATTACTTTATCCTATCCTAGGTATTCCTTAAAGAGGTGGGGTTTCAGGTGTCTCTGGAAGGTGGTGATTGACTCCGCTGTCCTGGCGTCGTGAGGGAGCTTGTTCCACCATTGGGGTGCCAGAGAATTATTCCCAGTCAATGTGAAATCCATAGATTAGGGCCTAATGAATTGATTTCCGTTGACTGATTTCCTTATATGAACTGTAACTCAGTACAATCTTTTAAATTGTTTCATGTTGCGTTTATATTTTGTTCAGTGTGGGTAACACTTTGTCCACAGACTCACTAGAGAACAGACTCAGAACATTAGGGATATGGTAATGTTATCATAGGGAGAATAATGTACAACAGTAGGCTATACCCTTGTCTATTGCCTGCACCAACCATGGAACTGTGACGACACGGTCAAGCATTGCTCCATGCGTGGGGTTCACAGTCCCCAGGTTCAGAAGAAATTCAAGGAAATGTACAGTATTATACAGAGAGATGATGGCATGGAACTCCCTCACACTCTCATACAGCGCAAGTGAATAACAAACCCGGTTTCCAAAAGAAAGGAAGTAAACAACACCTCTCCCTCATGTGACCTACTTGTTGTATGAATGTATTGACATAACTAACCGGGAATCAAGGTAAGACCCAAGTGCAGATTGTGTGAAGTAACAATGTTTATTTTAACCGCAGGGGCAGGTCAACGACAGGTCAAGGCTGGCAGGGGTCGATAAATCCAGAGCAGAGGCCAAGGTACAGGACGGCAGGGTTAGGTCAGGCAGAGGTCAGTAATCCAGAGGTGGAGCAAAGGTACAAGATGGCAGGTCGGCTCAGAGACTGGCAGTGGGCATGTACAGGGACAGGATAGGTCAATTGTCAAAAACCAGGCGGACGAGAAGAAGAGAGACTACGGAAAACCAGGAGCTGAGACAAAACGCTGGTAGGCTCATTGAACAAACAAGATGAACTGGCAACAGACAGACAGAAAACACAGGTATAAAGACACCGGGGATAATGAGGAAGATGGGCGACACCTGGAGGGGGGTGGAGACAAGCACAAGGACAGGGGAAACAGATAAGGGCGTGACATAACTAATTGACGCACACAGTGGCGACCAGTCATTCAGAGCCCCACCTGTTGTGAGCCCCACATTTTTAGCCCCACCTGTTTTTTTGGGGACTTGCCTGTTTTGCATGTTATTTGGCATTAATACGTGTCACATATCAGTTTGCAAACAATTTAAAATAATACAAATTCATTAAGTTAATAAAGCTGCATACAAACATGGTCTCTTTTTTGCTTTCTTGAATAATGCAGCTCCAAAATGCATGTGTTTCAGCCTAGCTCAGTGCTTTCTGTGGTGGAGGGGCAGCAAGCGGAATATACAGAGTGTAGTGGTTGGTAATGTTCTCTAGTTGTGCCGTGATTGGCTCAGTGTTCTGTCACTCATGGTAACACTACGTCACCTCCAAGTTTAAGGGTAGAGCTTGAATATTCAAACCCTTGGGTGCTGCAATAAAGTTAAATTAGAAATGCCATCCAAGAAGGCTTAAGGTCATTGGCCATAGATAAAATGACATCAAATCACATTATATCTACAGTAGCTTTGATTGGACTGATCACGTCAACATCATACCTTCAAAATATTAGCTAGCAGTCACCATCATGAATCAAGACAACAATCTACTGGCAAATCCGTTTTAATCCTTGTCATATGAAGAGAAATAATGAAGAGAAATGATAGATAAAACGTATCGGTGCTCATCGGCCATTGGACATAAACATTACACAACAAGTTGGAAATAGTAAATTCAACAATGAGTGGTTTGGAAGGAATCAGTGGTTAACTTCATGCATTGCAAAGCAATCACTAGCCTGCTATTCAGTGGAGTGGCTGTGTGGTCCCAAGTGTGGGATTAAGGGGTCTCTTTTCCAAGTTTAAAATGATTAACATTCAACACTGGCCATGCTGTCAATGAAGCATGACTTGTGTCGGGCTAAAAGCAACTGTTAACTTGGAACTGCGAAATCTGAGTTCAAGACAACTGGTAACTCAGGAAAAAAAACGATCCGACTGGGAAAATACGTTTTGAACGGTCATCCAACTCGGTTTTGGTAAATTGGGAACTCTGCCTCTTTCTAGAGCGACCACCTGAAGTTCACTGACGTCATCATGATTCGACCTTGTTTTTTTCCCAAGTTCCCAGTTGTCATGAAAGCACCATAAATCCAGAGAATGACAGACTTTTGATGACAAAGTTTGATGAGAAAATTTGCCCATGAAGGACAGCTGCGCCACCTTCCTGTTCAAGTGAGCACAGCACAACAAGGTCCAAAAATGTGTTGAATTTATTTATTTTTTATTTCACCTTTATATAACTAGGCAAGTCAGTTGAGAACAAATTCTTATTTACAATGACGGCCTACCAAAAGGGAAAAGACACACATCACAACAAGAGAGACAACACAACACTACATAAAGAGAGACCTAAGACAACAACACAGCATGGTAGCAACACAACATGGTAGCAGCAAAAAACATGCTACAAACATTATTGGGCAGAGACAACAGCACAAAGGGCAAGAAGGTAGAGACAACAATACATCACGTAAAGCAGCCACAACTGTCAGTAAGAGTGTCCATTATATTGTCTTTGAATGAAGAGACTGAGATAAAACTGTCCAGTTTGAGTGTTTGTTGCAGCTCGTTCCAGTCGCTAGCTGCAGCGACTGAAAAGTTGAGCGACCCAGGGATGTGTGTGCTTTGGGGACCTTTAACAGAATGTAACTGGCAGAACGGGTGTTATATGTGGAGGATGAGGGCTGCAGTAGATATCTCAGATAGGGGGGAGTGAGGCCTAAGAGGGTTTTATAAATAAGCATCAAACAGTGGGTCTTGCGACGGGTATACAGAGATGACCAGTTTACAGAGGAGTATAGAGTGCAGTGATGTGTCCTATAAGGACCATTGGTAGCAAATCTGATGGCCGAATGGTAAAGAAAATCTAGCCGCTCGAGAGCACCCTACCTGCCGATCTATAAATTATGTCTCTGTAATCTAGCATGGGTAGGATGGTCATCTGAATCAGGGATAGTTTGGCAGCTAGGGGAAAGAGGAGCGATTACGATAGAGGAAACCAAGTCTAGATTTAACTTTAACTTTAGCCTGCAGATTTGACATGTGCTGAGAGAAGGACAGTGTACCGTCTAGCCTTACTCCCAAGTACTTGTATGAGGTGACTACCTCAAGCTCTAAACCCTCAGAGGTGGTAATCACACCTGTGGGGAGAGGGGCATTCTTCTTACCAAACCACATGACCTTTGTTTTGGAGGTGTTCAGAACAAGGTTAAGGGTAGAGAAAGCTTGTTGGACACTAAGAAAAATTTGTTGTAGGGCATTTAACACAAAATCTGGGGATGGGCCAGCTGAGTATAAGACTGTATCGTCTGCATATAAATGGATGAGAGAGCTTCCTACTACTTGAGCTATGTTGTTGATGTAAATTGAGAAGACCGTGGGGCCTAGGATTGTGCCTTGGGGTACTCCCCTGGTGACAGGCAGTGGCTGAGACAGCAGATTTTCTGACTTTATACACTGCACTCTTTGAGAGAGGTACCTTCACAAATGGGAGGTATACTGTAGCTAAGAAAGTAATACTAAGTGTATGTTGTGTAGTAACCTGTTAGTAGCCCTTGTGCCTCACACTAATAATTTGGACTATTTTCCACTCTTAATTTTGCCTACTGTTCTGACTTGGTGGTGCACATGTGGCCTATAGCCTGTTTTAGATAAATGTAATCATTTAATATTGTAAGAGCTTTCATTGTCTGCATATACTCCCCCTTTATTTATCCTACGGTTCTGACTTGGTGTACAGGGAGACCACTGTAAGAACGACCCATGTTCTGAATTATGTCGCTGTACATTTCAAAAGTGCTGAACAAATAGCTATATTGACTACGTCCGTCCTAGCTCGCTCATTAATGTCTTAATCGAAATTACGGATTGCCTCTTATCTGCTTGTCGTCCCCTTATGCCATAGTTTGTACATCTCAATTGTCAGTAGAAACCACATTTGTTTAAGCAAGTCAGCCATATCAGCGATGTTTTTTTAAAAGGCAGTAACTGAGTCTGAATGAACTGTTTCGCTGCCAGACAAGGCTCCGCTGAAAGCCAGGTGTAGCAGTGGTAAGATGTTGGGACTGCTGTGGGGACAGCTTTATGTAGGCACTAACAGTTTGTGGGCACCATTTGTCACCGTTAGAGTGCAATTCATGTATTGTTTAGTGTTGTGTTGTGTAGTGGCTTTGCTGGCATGCATCACACATTTATAAAAAAAATTGCCCCACCAAGATTTACATGCTAAAATGACCACTGCACACACATTCATGTTTTTAAATGTATGTAAATTGTAAAGTATTTTGTTTGTAATGTTTTAAAAAATATATATTTTCCACTATGTGTCGGACCCCAGTAAGACTAGCTGTCGCCATTGACGTTGGCTAATTGGCCTGCGCTGCCGTGAATTAGCCTACTTGTCTTTTTTTATATAATCAACTGTTACTAATGATCCTCAGCTACAACCACACGGCCGTGACGGCCTTTACAGAGGAAACAAACGAAGGTAAACGAAACAATGTCATTAAATGGAATGATAATGTAGGCTATGCCAACTGAAGGGAACTAACAGTAAATGGAATGATAATGTAGGCTATGCCAACTGTAGGGAACAAACAGTAAATGGAATGATAATGTAGGCTATGCCAACTGTAAGGAACTAACAGTAAATTGAATGATAATGTAGGCTATACCAACTGTCGGGAACTAACAGTAAATTGAATGATAATGTAGGCTATACCAACTGTAGGGAACTAACAGTAAATGGAATGATAATGTAGGCTATACCAACTGAAGGGAACTAACAGTAAATGGAATGATAATGTAGGCTATACCAACTGTAGGGAACTAACAGTAAATGGAATGATAATGTAGGCTATACCAACTGAAGGGAACTAACAGTAAATGGAATGATAATGTAGGCTATGCCAACTGAAGGGAACTAACAGTAAATGGAATGATAATGTAGGCTATACCAACTGAAGGGAACTAACAGTAAATTGAATGATAATGTAGGCTATGCCAACTGTAGGGAACTAACTAGTCCATTTTCAGTTGAACATGTGTGGTTATTAGGCCTACTGACGGTCAATACTGATATTGGAAACAGAGAAAGTCGTGGTAGCCTATAATGAAGAAAGCCTTGATTGGATCCTCTCTGATTGTCTCTCTACAGGTCAATGGATCCTCTCTGATTGTCTTTTAACAGATCTAACAGTAGAGAGACAGAGGATTCATTGAAGAGCTAGAAGGAGACATGGAGAGAGCGAGAGGGAGGGAGGGTGAGATAGAGTGAGACAGGGGGAGACAGAGAGAGAAAGGGAGAGAGAGAGAGAGAGAGAGAGAGAGAGAGAAAGGGGAAGAAAGGAGAGAGAGAGAGAGAGGAAGAAAGGAGAGAGGGGAAGAAAGGAGAAAGAGAGCTACATTTTCCAGCAAGAGGAGTTCAACAATGAAAAGGACACTCCCTTTCTTTTCTGCTCCTTTAATAAAAGGTTTTTCATCAACTAAAGCAGAACCAGATGAGGTACCTCAGCCATCCCCTGAGGTACAACTGTAGGAGTACGTCCCCATTTAGTACACTTAGTTGGACTAATTCACAGTGAGTGGCTATGTGCTAATGACAGCGCAGAGACACACACACACACACCATATCCAGGTATACTGGGAAGCCTGGCGGGTCCAGAGCTGGGTTTCTGGACGGCCTTAACCCTTCACCTGCTAGGTATTCTGTCAGTGAAGCAGCACAGTAACAAGAAAGCACGGAGATCTGTCGTTTCCCACTGGCAGTTAACCCACTGTTCCCCTGGCGCCGAAGACGTGGAGGTCGATTATGGCAGCCCCCTCCGCACCTCTCTGATTCAGAGGGGTTGGGTTAAATGCCGAAGACACATTTCAGTTCAATGCTTTCAGTTGTACAACTGACTAGGTATCCCCCTTTTCAAACTTTTGACTGGTACTGTATATACACATCAATTACACAAAACACAAAAATCATAACACAGCCACATGAAACCAACACATCCTACTGGTCACAAACTGGTTGAATCAACGCTATTTCAACGTAATTTGTCAACGTATTGTGATGTGGAAAAATACAAAAGGCATCAACTGTTGTTTTGAGGGTGACATTTCAACCACAGGCTTATGTTATCATTGTAACCAATTTTCAACATAGACAAACCTTGTTTTTTTTGTAGCTTTGAAACAACGTCAGATCTTCAACGTTATATCCTGTCACGTCCTGACTAGTATAAGGGGTTATTTGTTATTGTAGTTTGGTCAGGGTGTGGCAGGGGGTCTTTGTTTAGTGTGTTTCGGGGTTTTGGTTTATGTTGTATGTTTTCTATTTCTATGTGGTTTTTCTAGTTTTCTATTTCTATGTTGTGTTTTTTCAATGACCTCCAATTAGAGGCAGCTGGTTGTCGTTGTCTCTAATTGGAGGCCATATTTAAGTGTGTTTGTTTTCACTTGTGTTTGTGGGTGGTTGTTTCCGGTTTAGTCTGTGCACCTTACTGGACTGTTATCGTCGTTATTTTGTTTAAGTGTGTTACCTTCAATAAATCGAAGATGAGCAATATATCCGCTGCATATTGGTCCGATGATTTCTCCTCTTCAGACGACGAAGATTATGATATATCCACTATAAAAAAAAAAACGCAATAGGCTGGGCAGCATCTCCTGGAGAGTTGATCTATCTACAGCTATCCATTGGTCTCCCATCCAGGCTTATAACCAAGCCCTGCTTAGCTTCTAGAGTTTTTGTGGACTGTCATGAGAAGGATTTTTGAGAGAATCTCATAGCCCTTTCTAGCAGTCAATGACCAAATGTCAAAATGTTTGTTATATTTCAGTCTTCTGTGATGTACAGCAAATGTAATATTGGGATGCAAACTCAAAATGTAATACATTTTTACTCTGTATCTGACATGGTACAGGTGTCTTCTTTTTAAACCCATAACCATGTGTGTGAGGTATATACTTTTGTTTCAGTCTTTTTTAAGACTACCCGTAATCACTCTGTGTGACCCTGATTCAGGGCACTGCAGTTAAAGATACACTGTTGCTATAGAAGTCATTCCAAAGGGTAGGTTTAACAGGGCGGCAGGGAGCTTAGTGGTTAGAGCGTTGGGCCAGTAACCGAAAGGTTGCCTGATTAGTGTGGTGCTACAGAGATGGTCGTTCTTCTGGAAGGTTCTGCATAGACGTACTCTGTCAGAGTGACCATCGGGTTCTTGGTCACCTTCCTGACCAAGGCCCTTCTCCCCTGAGTGCTCAGTTTAGCCGGGCAGCCAGCTCTAGGAAGAGTCTTGGTGGTTCCAAACTTCTTCAATTTAAGAATTATGGAGGCAACTGTGTTCTTGGGGACCTTCAATGCTGCAGAAATATTTTGGTCCTCTTCCCCAGATCTGTGCCTCGACACAGTCTTGTCTCTGAGCTCTATGGACAATTCCTTCGACCTCATGGCTTGGTTTTTACTCTGATATACACTGTCAACTGTGGGACCTTATATAGACAGGTGTGTGCCTTTCCAAATCATGTCCAATCAACTGAATTTACCACAGGTGAACTCCAATCAAGTTGTAGAAACAGCTCAAGGTTGATCAATGGAAACAGGATGCACCTGAGGTCAATTTTGAGTCTCATAGGAAAGGGTCTGAATACTTATAGTACCTGTCAAAAGTTTGGACACACCTACTCATTCAAGGGTTCTTCTTAATTTTTTTCTATTTTCTACAATGTAGAATAATAGTGAAGACATCAAAATTATGAAATAACACATTTGGAATCATGTAGTAACCAAAAAAGTGTGAAATAAATCAAAATATATTTTAGATTCTTCAAAGTTGCCACCCTTTGCCTTGATGACAGCTTTGCACGCACTTGTATGTACATGCATTGGACAGACACGTGTAGTGTAGGATGTGACATGCGACTTACATTTTTTAGAGTTGAGGAGAGCGCTGGGCATTAAGCACTGGGCAAACGTTGGACCAGAACCATCAAACGTTGGACCAGAGCTCCCAAACGTTGGACCAGAGTTACCAAACGTTGGACCAGAGCTACCAAACGTTGGACCAGAGCCATCAAACGTTGGACCAGAGCTCCCAAACGGTGGACCAGAGTTACCAAACGTTGGAGCAGGATCCCAAACGTTGGACCAGAGCTACCAAACGTTGGAGCAGGATCCCAAACGATGGACCAGAGCTACCAAATGTTGGAGCAGGATCCCAAACGATGGACCAGAGCTACCAAATGTTGGACCAGACCTACCAAACGTTGGACCAGAACCATCAAACGTTGGACCAGAGCTCCTAAACGGTGGACCAGAGTTACCAAACGTTGGACCAGAGCTCCCAAACGTTGGACCAGAGCTCCCAAACGTTGGACCAGAGTTACCAAACGTTGGAGCAGGATCCCAAACGATGGACCAGAGTTACCAAACGTTGGACCAGAGCTACCAAACGTTGGAGCAGAGCCATCAAACGTTGGACCAGAGCTCCCAAACGTTGGACCAGAGTTACCAAACGTTGGACCAGAGCTACCAAACGTTGGACCAGAGCCATCAAACGTTGGACCAGAGCTCCCAAACGGTGGACCAGAGTTACCAAACGTTGGAGCAGGATCCAAACGTTGGACCAGAGCTACCAAACGTTGGAGCAGGATCCCAAACGATGGACCAGAGCTACCAAATGTTGGAGCAGGATCCCAAACGATGGACCAGAGCTACCAAATGTTGGAGCAGGATCCCAAACGTTGGACCAGAGCTCCCAAACGGTGGACCAGAGTTACCAAACGTTGGACCAGAGCTCCCAAACGTTGGACCAGAGTTACCAAACGTTGGACCAGAGCTACCAAACGTTGGACCAGAGCCATCAAACGTTGGACCAGAGCTCCCAAACGGTGGACCAGAGTTACCAAACGTTGGAGCAGGATCCCAAACGTTGGACCAGAGCTACCAAACGTTGGAGCAGGATCCCAAACGATGGACCAGAGCTACCAAATGTTGGAGCAGGATCCCAAACGATGGACCAGAGCTACCAAATGTTGGACCAGACCTACCAAACGTTGGACCAGAACCATCAAACGTTGGACCAGAGCTCCCAAACGGTGGACCAGAGTTACCAAACGTTGGACCAGAGCTACCAAACGTTGGACCAGAGCCATCAAACGTTGGACCAGAGCCATCAAACGTTGGACCAGAGCCATCAAACGTTGGACCAGAGCTACCAAACATTGGACCAGAGCTACCAAACGTTGGAGCAGAGCTCGTCCTTGATCCTGACCCAGTTCCATTGCATTACATATAATGCCACCTAGAAGTTGAGAGATAGACCAGAGTTAGCTAACAAGCTAGCTAACAAGCTTGTGTGTACAGAGCAGGCACCAGAATTAAAATAAAATCATGTCTTACCTTTTTGGATGTGAAACATGATAACTACACTTATAGTATCCTTACCTAGTGTTGAAAAAGTGAATCCATTCTTCTCTAATTACAAATGTATCTCCCTAATGTCTGAATCACATCTGTAATGTCAGTAACTACAGTAGATTATGTCTGAATCACATCTGTGATGTCAGTAGCTACAGTAGATAATGCATGTTTACGAGGGAGAGGAGGGGCAGCTAGCCTACACACACACTGGCAAAGATGTTCAGCATGCAGACAGACAGACTGGCAGACAGATAGGCAGACAGGCAGGCACTGGAATAACTTTCTGAGTGACAGTGAGGGCTTTGCATATGCGCTTTGTTGCATTTTATGTGGGACTGAAAAATAAATACCCGGAATGTAAAAGAAAGTTCTCGTGCTTTTAAAAGAACGTCTCGGCTCTGGAACAGTATAGATCATGTTTGTTCTTGGTTCTGGTTCTGTTCCTCGAAAAATGTAGTTATTTTACGGTTTACAGTTCTGTTCCCTGAACCGGTTCCAACCCCTGGTATGTAGATATACTCAGTGGCCAGTTTGTTAGGTACACCACCCCGTTCACAAAAATGGATCGCTCCTACAGACTGTGAGTCACGTGGCCGTGGCTTGCTATATAAAGCAGGCATTGAGGCATTCAGTTACTGTTCCGTTGAACGTAAGAATGAGCAGATGGGAGGAAGCTAGAGGAACAGACAGATGGGAGGAAGCTAGAGGAGCAGACAGACGGGGGAAGCTAGAGGAGCAGACAGATGGGAGGAAGCTGGAGGAGCAGACAGACGGGGAAGCTAGAGGAGCAGACAGATGGGGTGAAGCTAGAGGAGCAGACAGATGGGAGGAAGCTAGAGGAGCAGACAGATGCGGGGCCGCTAGAGTTGCAGACAGACAAAGACTCCAGCCAACCTAGTTATAGCCTGTTCTCTCTGCACGGCAAGTGGTACCAGAGCGCCAAATCTAGGTCCAAGAGGCTTCTAAACAGCTTCTACCCCCAAGCCATAAGACTCCTGAACAGATAATCAAATAGATAATCAAATAGCTACACAGACTATTTGCATTGCCCCCAACCCCTGTTTTACACCGCTGCTACTCTCTGTTGTTATCATCTATGCATAGTCACTTTAATAACTCTACCTACATGTACATATTACCTCAACTAACCGGTGCCCCCGCACATTGACTCTGTACCGGTACCCCCGCTGTAAATATTCTCGCTACTGTTATTTTACTGCTGCTCTTTAATTACTTGTTACTTTTATTTCTTATTGTTATCCGTATTTTTTTAAACTGCATTGTTGGTTAGCGGCGCATAAGTAATTATTTCACTGTAAGATCTACACCTGTTGTATTCGGAGAATGTGACTAATACAATTTGATTTGATTTGAAACTAGAGTTGCAGACAGACTGAGAGAAGCTGGAGGAGCAGACGGACTGGAGGAGCTAATGAATACAGAGAGTGAAGTGATTGTTATGTTTGGCTCACAATCAGATGATCATGCTGTGTCTCTGCCAAATGAATCTCCATCATCCTTACTCTCCTTCCTTCTCACTCATACTGGGGGAGGGGGTTCTGATAATAGTGGAGTTCAGTCCGTTTACACGATGGTCATGGTTTTGGAGTAACCGTAATCTGATTTAGGGCTGTTGTGGTGACCGTATTATTGCCACAGGCAGTCAAATTCCACATGACCGTTTAGTCACGGTAATTAGGCTTCTCCAAGCTTTGATGCTGCTGATGGTCATTAGTAGCCTACCAAACTTGCTAACTTCCTGGTACTCAGCACTCTATTGTCCCTCTAAATCACTCTGACATCAATACAAATGTAATCGAAAATCTAATCAAACACTTCATGAGAGCCCATGAGCTCATGTTGCGCAACATTTATGTAGGCTATGCAATTGCCCGAGAAAACAGAGTGATGACCACTAATAAAAAGAGGAGGATCCCATCAGCTTCCTATTGGCTAGGCCTACTATATTTATTTCTGAACTTCCCTAATATTAAGCACATTGCTTATATTTAAAACAGGAGTATAGCCTACCTGGCTGGCATGAAAATAAACCCCTGGGAAAAGCGTCCTCCATTCGCTATTTAAGTGCATAGAGGACATGTATTTTTTCCCACTGCCCTTGTTTCAAGACAGGTGCATGATAATGGTTCATTCTAAATCAAAACAAATGTCACACATATATTATTTAGTATATGTGAAGACAAGATTAAATCAAGAATAGTCTGATGAGTGACAATATTAGCCTATCACTTGTGAATGATGCCCAGGATAAGAAACAATGCCTTTTTTTTCTCCAGAATTGTTTTAAATCTTTGTCACACACCTCATGTAGCCTAGCGCATAGGCCTATATGGTTTAATAAGGTTTGTATATATATAAGCAGCGCACGAGTTTCAAGTCTGGGGAAGATCATTTTCACCATAAAAATGTACCTTTATAATAAAAGCATTACATGCATAATTGCATAATTGCATTTGCGGTCACTTTTGATAATGGTGTTTACCGCTATTGGAACATTTGCGCTTATAGCCTACTGCAGTGTGTATATTGCTGTGCTTATAATGTGAAGAAGTAGCCTAATAGTTTATCAACACTTTAACGCTAAACACAACATTGCATAAAAAAGGTGTTTTGATGCTAGTGGTTGTATTAATTTGGGATCTATCGCGTCCCACAACTGTCCCAGACTATGTTTGGAATATTTATTTCTCGCACAGAATAGAATAGGTCGACTTTTGTACTATGGGGGATAGTAGATTGACATAGGCTAGTGCTTTTTGCTGTTCGTTAGGCCTACTACTACTAAAGTAAAGGTGGACAGTTCTTCTATATGCACCTCAGAATTGGATAAAGACGCACACAGTTACGTCCCCGATGTGTCTGTCTTCACTTGTAGCCTGTGAGAAAGACCTGATCATGCGACAGAGAACCATGTGAGTGAGAGACACTTCCTGATTGTGCAGAGCACTCAGGTTAGAAGGGCAGCACACAGCACTCAGGGAGAAGGGCAGCACACAGCACTCAGGGAGAAGGGCAGCACACAGCACTCAGGGAGAAGGGCAGCACACAGCACTCAGGGAGAAGGGCAGCACACAGCACTCAGGGAGAAGGGCAGCACACAGCACTCAGGGAGAAGGGCAGCACACAGCACTCAGGGAGAAGGACAGCACTCAGCACTCAGGGAGAAGGACAGCACTCAGCACTCAGGGAGAAGGGCAGCACACAGCACTCAGGGAGAAGGGCAGCACACAGCACTCAGGGAGAAGGACAGCACTCAGGGAGAAGGACAGCACTCAGGGAGAAGGGCAGCACACAGCACTCAGGGAGAAGGGCAGCACACAGCACTCAGGGAGAAGGACAGCACTCAGGGAGAAGGGCAGCACACAGCACTCAGGGAGAAGGACAGCACTCAGGGAGAAGGGCAGCACACAGCACTCAGGGAGAAGGGCAGCACACAGCACTCAGGGACGCAAAAGCTAACAGCGCTCACTGTTGCCCCTAGTGGCCTGTGTTTGAAGACATTTGCTGACGTCCATTTTGAAAGTCAATCTTGAGTGATCTGCCTGTTGTGTGTAAGAGGCTACAACTCTGTAGAGTTCCACTTCCAATTTCCTTACCGTTGAAGGTCGAGTTCCTGGCTTTCCTTGACTGAACTTGACCCTGAACTGTACTAAACTCACTGTTTAAACTGCCTTAACTGCTGATCAGTTGTGTAGGAGTCAGTAGAGAGCTAACAGCCCACTGGGGGTCAAGGAAGAGGCTAATTCACCAGAGTTACAGCCTCATTATGTCTGTAGAAGAAGCAAATGTTTACAGATGTTACTGCTCTCCTGTTGTGCAGAGACGGCAAGGGATAGGATAGAAATGGCAATATAAAAAAAGTGTTACTCTCAGAGATGGCTTTGAGTGTGTGCGCGCGTGTGTGTGTGTGTGTGTGTGTGTGGGTGTGTGGGTGCGTGGGTGGTTGTGTGTGCGTGGGTGTGTGTGTGCGTGGGTGCGTGCGTGTGTGCGTGTGTGGGTGTGTGTGTGTGTGTGTGTGTGTGTGTGTGCGTGGATGCGTGCTTGAAAGAGAGAGAGAGATGGAGAGATTGAGAACTTCAGTGTGTAGATTATTTCATTCAGAAATCATTTTAATTGCATAAACCTGATATACCAGAGGTCTCTTCACAATCACAAAGTCCAGAACAGACCATGGGAAGTGCAAAGTACTACATAGAGCCATGACTAAATGGAACTCTAATCCACATCAGGTAACTGATGCAAGCAGTAGAATCAGATTTAAAAAATAGGTAAAAATACACCTTATGGAACAGCAGTGAAGACACACACACACACGATAAGACACACACTCTACACATACACGTACACATGGATTTGTATTGTTGATATGTAGTACTGTAGTAGAATAGTGGCCTGAGGGAACACACATAATGTGTTGTGAAAAGTGTTATGAAATGTAATGTTATGTAATATTTGTAATTGTATATAATTGGCTTAGTGTTGCTGGACCCCAGGAAGAGTAGCTGCTGCCTTGACAGGAACTAATGGGGATCGATAATAAACCCCAGGAAGAGTAGCTGCTGCCTTGGCAGGAACTAATGGGGATCCATAATAAACCCCAGGAAGAGTAGCTGCTGACTTGGCAGGAACTAATGGGGATCCATAATAAACCCCAGGAAGAGTAGCTGCTGCCTTGGCAGGAACTAATGGGGATCCATAATAAACCCCAGGATGAGTAGCTGCTGCCTTGGCAGGAACTAATGGGGATCCATAATAAACCCCAGGAAGAGTAGCTGCTGCATTGACAGGAACTAATGGGGATCCATAATAAACCCCAGGAAGAGTAGCTGCTGCCTTGGCAGGAACTAATGGGGATCCATAATAAACCACAGGAAGAGTAGCTGCTGCCTTGGCAGGAACTACTGGGGATCCTTAATAAACCCCAGGAAGAGTAGCTGCTGCCTTGACAGGAACTAATGGGGATCCATAATAAACCCCAGGAAGAGTAGCTGCTGTCTTGACAGGAACTAATGGGGATCCTTAATAAACCCCAGGAAGAGTAACTGCTGCCTTGGCAGGAACTAATGGGGATCCTTAATAAACCCCAGGAAGAGTAGCTGCTGCCTTGGCAGGAACTACTGGGGATCCTTAATAAACCCCAGGAAGAGTAGCTGCTGCCTTGACAGGAACTAATGGGGATCCATAATAAACCCCAGGAAGAGTAGCTGCTGTCTTGACAGGAACTAATGGGGATCCTTAATAAACCCCAGGAAGAGTAACTGCTGCCTTGGCAGGAACTAATGGGGATCCTTAATAAACCCCAGGAAGAGTAGCTGCTGCCTTGGCAGGAACTAATGGGGATCCTTAATAAATACAAATACAAATACAATACTTATAAAGCATGGGCGGCGCCATTGAGGCCATCTCTATTTGAACTAGTCACTGTTCTTCTTCTACTACGACTGCGAGTTGGCAAACAAACTGAAAGGGTGCATACTGCCACCTGGAGGGTGTTGTTTGAACAGGTATAAAGCCAAGGTTTGGCGATTTACTGTCACCTGCAGATATGGAATGTTTGTTCACGAGTATAATTAATGTGGTCCTTCCTTAAACCATAGGAAGTCCCACCCAGTTGACTACTTCAAAATGGTGAAAGAGCTCAATGGTGCTTCCCATGTTAAAATCAACGTTGTTTCCACGTCTGTGCCCAGTGGGTAGAGTCCTCTATCTATCTCTATAGATGTGACCCATGTGTAGACCCATACAATCAGACCTACAGGAAGTGCTGGCCTCTGGTGAGGGCCACCTGGCTGAACACACCTGGTACAATCTTTTAGAATTTGTAAAGAAAAGTTTTTATTGAATATCCGAAACAGACACCCATTTTTCAAGCCAGCATATAATGTCACCAAAACCCAGAAGACAGCTAAATGCAGCACTCACCTTTGATGATCTTCATCAGATGACAACCCTAGGACATTATGTTATACAATACATGCATGTTTTGTTCAATCAAGTTCATATTTATATCAAAAACCAGCTTTTTACAGTAGCATGTGACGTTCAGAACTAGCATACCCCCCGCAAACTTCCGGGGAATTCGCTAACATTTTACTAAATTACTCACGATAAACGTTCACAAAAAGCATAACAATTATTTTAAGAATTATAGATACAGACCTCCTCTATGCACTCGATATGTCCGATTTTAAAATAGCTTTTTGGTGAAAGCACATTTTGCAATATTCTAAGTACATAGCCCAGGCATCACGGGCTCGCTATTTAGACACCCGGCAAGTTTAGCACTCACCATAATCATATTTACTATTATATAAGTTTGATTACCTTTTGTTGTCTTCGTCAGAATGCACACCCAGGACTGCTACTTCAATAACAAATGTTGGTTTGGTCCAAAATAATCCATCGTTATATCCGAATAGCGGCGTTTTGTTCGTGCGTTCCAGACACTATCCGAAATAGTAAAGAAGTGTCACGCGCATGGCGCAATTCGTGACAATAAAATTCTAAATATTCCATTACCGTACTTCGAAGCATGTCAACCGCTGTTTAAAATCAATTTTTACGACATTTTTCTCGTAGAAAAGCGATAATATTCCGACAGGGAATCTCCTTTTCGGCAAACAGAGGAAAAAATCCCAAAGGCGGGGGCGGTCGGGGTCATGCGCATAAGCCCAGTGTCCCTTGATCGGCCACTTGAGAAAGGCGATAATGTGTTTCAGCCTGGGGCTGGAATGACGACATTCTGTTTTTTCCCGGGCTCTGAGCGCCTATGGACGACGTGGGAAGTGTCACGTTAGAGCAGAGATCCTTAGTAAATGATAGAGATGGAAAAGAAGTTCAAGAAATGGTCAGACAGGCCACTTCCTGTAAAGGAATCTCTCAGGTTTTGACCTGCCATTTGAGTCCTGTTATACTCACAGACACCATTCAAACAGTTTTAGAAAATTTAGGGTGTTTTCTATCCATATGTAATAAGTATATGCATATTCTAGTTACTGGGTAGGAGTGGTAACCAGATTAAATCGGGTATGTTTTTTATCCAGCCGTGTCAATACTGCCCCCTATCCTAAACAGGTTAACTAAGAGTATTAGTATATTAGTAATTAACTGACCCGGTCTCTCCAGTTCTCCTAACAGTACTATTTCTAGGGTCAATTTTAGATCAATGCTATGCATTTTCAGCCATTCCTGATCCTGAGGCCAGAAACAGGCTACCTGAGGGCAATACCAAAATAAATGGTCTATTGATTCTCTATCCTCACAACAAAAACTGCAGAGCTTAGATGATTTTATGCCCCAAATATTCAACATTTTGTCGGTGGCAAGAATTCTATATAATAATTTTAGCTGAAAAGCACGAAGTCTTGAATCTTGCGTAGTTTTATATATCAACTCATTCCATGGAATCGGTACATCAAAAAGCTCTTCCCAACTATTTTGCAATCTGTATGGCACAGCTGTCAACATCCTGGTCCTCAAATGAAACTGGTATACTTTCCTATTTATGCTATTTTTATTCCTCTGCCAATTTTGATCCTTTATACTGGGCAGACAGACCAGTTCCCTACCTCCTCCCGCTGCCACCTGCCTCCTCCATTTTTGAGGTAATGCTGTAATCAATTGGTTGTACTCTTGGATTGAGCAGACCTTCCCGTACAATTCTGATAACTCCATGAAGGACATAACTCTACCATTCCAATTTACAATATAAGTTAAGAACAAAATAACCTTTTGAAACATCTTTCCCATAAATACAGGTATTTTATCAACCAGCACATTTGAGTTCAGCCGTAATATTTGTTCTATCTTTTCAGGGGGATGAAATTTAAATTCTAGCCAGCTCTGCAATGCTTGCTTGAAAAAGAGAGATACTTTGAAAAAAGTATAATTTTCAATTAATCAAAAATGAGACATGGCAATCTGCACAAAGGAAAAAAGGCAATTTTTAAACAATGGATGAGCTTTTCTTAGTAATCTACTTGAGAACCATTTAGGGTTCCAGTAAAACTTCTGAATAAGTGAAGCTTTTAAAGAGAAGGTTAAGTGCATTTATATTTAATAATCTCAACCCACCCAATTCATATTCTTTATATAGATAGGCATGTTTTATTCGGTTTGGTTTAGCGTCCCAGATAAAGCAAAATATTTTTTTGCTCATATGATTTGAAAAACGAATCATCAGGAGTAGGCAGCGCCATAAGTAAGTGAATAGCTGAGATATGACTAAGGAGTTAATCAGGGCAATTTTTCCATAAATAGACAGGTATTTACCTCTCAATGGTTGCAGGATCTTGTCTATTTTTACATGTTTTCTATTGAAATTCATTGTGGAGAGCTTATTTATATATTTTGTGATTTGAATACCACGTATGTCTACTTCACCATCAGTCCGTTTTATAGGTAAACTGCAGGGTAATGTAAAAGTTACGTAATATTGTACACTTATCATAATTAGGTTTTAGTCCAGAGAGTACAGAAAAGTTATCTAGAGCTTCAATGAGACATTGCAGGCATCTAGCTTGTGGACTTAACATAAAACTTGAGTCATCGGCATACATGGACACCTTTGTTTTTAAGCCTTGGATTTCTAATCCTCTAATGTTGTTATTGGATCTGATTTTAACAGCAGACACCCTTGTTTAACTCCTCTTGACAATTCAAAACTATCTGAGAAGTAGCTGTTATTTACCATTTTACACCTGGGGTTGCTATACATAATTTTTTACCCATTTTACAGGAGAATTACCAACATTGAAAAAATCCAGGCATTTATAAATAAAATCCAGTCTTACTTTATCAAATGCCTTTTCAAAATCCGCTATAAATACCATGCCTGGCTTCTTAGATGTTTCATGATGTTTTATTGTTTCTAGTAGTTGTCGTATATTATCTCCAATGTATCGTCCATGTAAAAAACCTGTCTGATCAGGATGAACAATACCTGGTAAAACCCTTTTAATTCTGACCTTCCTGCAGAGTACCTGACAGACTATCATTTCTATAGGAGTAGTTAAAACAATCTAACAATGCAGTTTTCAGTATATCAAAAAAGGCTTGATATACCTCTACCGGTATGCCATCAAGCCATGGGGGTTTTCCAGACTGAAAGGATTTCATAGCCTCAAAAATGTATTCCTCTGTAACTTGGCCTTCGCACTGATCTTTCTGTACATTTGTTAATTTTCCATATTTTATATTATTTGGAAAGAATTCCTTACCGTGATCTTCATTCAGTGGGAGAGGATGAGATGGAAAAGAGAACATCTGCCTAAAATAATTTTAGCTTCCTCTTAAAATATAATTCTGAGAATCATAGATGACTCCATCTTCAGCAACGAGTTTCTGCAAATTATTTTTGTTGGCGTTGCTGTATTGGAGAATCAGGAAGAATTGTATGCATTTTTCTACATATTCCATCCAGTTTGCTTTATTTTTGTAATAGATTACATTAGATCGTTCTTGAATAAGTTCCTCAAGTTCTTTTTGTTTTTCCTCTAACTTATTTTGTATCTCTGTAGTATCGTTTTTATCGCTCTCTACCTGTACTGCTTTTTAATTATTGATGAATATTGAATTGAATGACCTCTGAAGGTACATTTAAAGGTATCCCAAACAATAAGGAGATTTGCTGAACCTATATTATACTGGAAAAATTCAGTTATAAATTATTTTGTCTTAATTAAAAATAAGTTGTCCTCCAGTAAACTTTGATAAAATTTCCAATGTCCCCGTCTACGTGGAAAATCTATAAGAGTTATGTGAATGCCAATTAGATGATGATCCGATCGCATTCTGACTCCTATTAAAACTTTTATAACCTTTGATTCAAGAGAGAAAGAGACAAGAAAGTAGTCAAGACGACTAGCTTGATTAAGTCTCCTCCATGTATATCTCAAATCAAATCCAATTTTATTGGCCACATACACATGGTTAGCACATGTTAATGCGAGGGTAGTGAAATGCTTGTGCTTCTAGTTCCGACCGTGCAGTAATATCTAACAAGTAATCTAACAATTTCACAACAACTACCTTATACACAGAGGAATGAATAAGAATATGTACATATAAATATATGGATGAGCGATGGCCGTGCGGCATAGGCAAGATGCAGTAGATGGTATAGAGTACAGTATATACATATGAGATGAGTAATGTATGGTATGTAAACATTATATAAAGTGGCATTGTTTAAAGTGACTAGTGATACATTTATTACATCCAATTTTTAATTATTAAAGTGGCTTGAGATTTGAGTTAGTATGTTGGCAGCAGCCACTCAATGTTAGTGATGGCTGTTTAACAGTCTGATGGCCTTGAGATAGAAGCTGTTTTTCAGTCTCTCGGTCCCAGCTTTGATGCACCTGTACTGACCTCGCCTTCTGGATGTTAGCGGGGTGAACAGGCAGTGGCTCGGGTGGTTGCTGTCCTTAATGATCTTTTTGGCTTTCCTGTGACATCGGGTGGTCCTGGAGGGCAGGTAGTTTGCCCCCGGTGATGCGTTGTGCAGACCTCACTACCCTCTGGAGAGCCTTATGGTTGTGGGCGGAGCATTTACCGTACCAGGCGGTTATACAGCCCGATAGGATGCTCTCCCTGTTGCGCCTTCTTCACCACGCTGTCTGTGTGGGTGAGCCATTTCAGTTTGTCCGTGATGTGTACGCAGAGGAACTTAAAACTTTCCACCTTCTCCACTACTGTCCTGTCGATGTGGATAGGGGGGTGCCCACTCTGCTGTTTCCTGAAGTCCACGATCATCTGCTTTGTTTTGTTGACGTTGAGTGTGAGGTTATTTTCCTGACATCATACAGGGAGGGCCCTCACCTCCTCCCTGTAGGCGGTCTCGTAATTGTTGGTAATCAAGCCTACTACTGTATCTCACTAGGTCGGGCTTTTTAAGTCTCCAAATATCCACTATTTCTAATGTGTCCATAATATTTGTGACTTCCTTAAGGGCTCGGTGATGATAGTTTGTAGAGTGATTACCTTTACAGTCCATTGAGGTACTTAGCACTGTGTTATAGTCTCCTACCATAATTATTTGATCATTTGTTGCCTGTAAGTTCAATAAACTGGTATATATGTTTTTCAAGAAGTATGGATCATCCTGATTTGTACCATATAGATGAATGAGACAAATCTCTTTTTCGTCCACTTTCACATTCAAAAAGATCCACCTTCCTTGTGAATCATTCCTGACTATTTGCACATTCATATCAACATTTTTGTTAATTAATATCATCACACCTTTTGAGTTCCTTTGTCCATGACAGAAAATTATTTCACCACCCTGTTCCTTTTTCCACGCAACTTCATCTCAGGATGTAGAGTGAGTTTCCTGTAATCAGTATATGTTATATTCCTTTTCTTTTAGCCATGTAAAGACTGATCTTCTTTTTTATAATCTGCTTATCCGTTACAATTATAACTGGCTATACTTATTTCACCCCTTACCATAACTAGATACTATTCTCAGTCTAAATGGACCATAATTAGTGCTTGTAAAGTTACTGCCATCAGAGGTATTGACGGTCAAAACTACAGCTTTCAAATGTCTGATATTTAGAATTCAAGAAATAGGTTATAGCAATATTTGTTTTAATCCCTTGCCTGTTTGCCTGTTTGCCTGTGCCACAGATGTTAGAAAATTGAGACAAGATATTGTGTTTGTAGTTAATCTGAGTAAATTGATGTGTATGATATTGGATGTGATTTAGTGAGAGTGTGTACGATGTCTGTATAAGAGTAAGACTATAATGTGTGATGTCCAAATAAATAATAACTCTTCCAATTTGCATGGTTGAGTGTCTATGTGTGTAACATGTAGTGAGTATAGCCTTAATATTCATGACGATAATGGTAATCCATATCGTATCACTGTCATTGTTGCATCATAATTACCTTTTACATCATTGAAAAACACATCCCAGCATTTCCATAGCAACTGACGTTTCACATGATCATGAAAGAGACCTTGCATTACTCTAGAGAAGGCTTCACTACAGTACAAATGTATTCCGTACAATATGTTATTATTCCCTAATGCCCCTATTCTGATATCTTCCCCTTGCTTGTTGTAAACATACATAAAGTTGTAGACAAATACAGAAAAAAAATAGACAAACAATAAACACATTAAATTAAAAAAACAGTTCTCGACAATAGAGAGAGGGAGAGAAGAGAAGAGAAACGAGAGAAAGAGAGAGTGAGAGAAGAGAGCAAGATCAGGTGTGTACTTGTGTGTATGTATAAGTTCGTATGTGTAAGCGAGCATGTAATTGAGCACGTGTGTGTTCATATCCACTTCATAATGTTCTGGACTGTCGGTCGACATGGTTTCCGATCGCGGTCCTCAGTTCTCGTACTGGTTCTGGAAGGCCTTCTGCACCCTCATTGGGTCGTCAGCCAGCCTGTCCTCTGGTTTTCATCCCCAGTCTAATGGCCAGTCGGAGCGAGCCAATCAGGACCTGGAGACGACTCTTCGCTGCCTCGTCTCCACCAATCCCACCACCTGGAGCCAGCAACACATGTGGGTGGAATACACCCGCAACACCCTTCCCTGTTCTGCTACGGGTCTCTTGCCATTTGAGTGTTCACTGGGATATCAGGCCCCGCTCTTCCGGGAGCAAGAGGAAGAGGTCAGCATACCTTCTGCCCAGATGTTCGTCCGTCGCTGTTGCCGTACCTGGAAGAGAGCCCGGGCCGCTCTTCTCAAGACCCCCTCCAGGTCTCGACGACAGGCGGACCGCCACCGGACCCCTGCTCCCCGCTACCGTCTTGGGCAGCAGGTATGGCTGTCCACTCGGGATCTGCCCCTCCTGGTGGAGTCCCGCAAACTTTCCCACCCATTTCATCAGACTTTTTCCCATCTCTAAGGTCATTAGCCCCTCTGCTGTTCGCCTTCTGTTGTCCCTCACTCTCCATATACGTCCCACTTTTCATGTGTCTAGGATTAAACCTACGTCTCACAGCCCTTTGTCTCCTTTTTCCCCATCTCCTCTCATTATCCTCCTGCGTTTTCTGTTTGTCTGTGGCCAGTTCGTCTTGTCCCGTCAAGTCCTACCAGCGTGTTCCCCGTGTTTCCTGTGCTTTAGTTTTTGGGTTTTCTTAGTCTTCCCAGTTCTGACCTTTCTGCCTGTCATGACCCTCATCCTGACCTCCGTCCTGTCTTGTACCTGCCTGACTCTGATTTGGATTATGACTCTTTTACCTACCTTCACTTACCTTTTTCCTGCCCCTTGAACTATAATAAACTCTGAGACTCATACTATCTGCCTCCTGCGTCTTCGTCTTAGTCTTTGTCTGAGCCGTGATACCGAATGCATTGGACGCAACTTCCCCTTTAACAAGATGACACTCCATCTTAACTCCTACTCCACGTTTACTGGATTGGTTGAACAGTGCAGAAGAGAACCTCCCCCGACTGTTTTGTTGTCAGGACCAGATAGAAAGAAAAGACACTCAGGTACTTCAGGTTAGTATCTGTGTAATGTTGTAATGTTTTTGGGGGGTGAAATCCTTGTGATGTTTTTAAAATGTACAGTGTGTGTATCAATCAATCAATCAACAAATCGATCAATCAATCAGACCACAGGGGTGTTTGCTGTTTGTGTTTAGTTAACACAATACTGTGGAGCTGGACGGTACTGGTTACAGGAGAGAAGGAACCCCTTCCTTCCTTCCTTCCTTCCTTCCTTCCTTCCTTCCTTCCTTCCTTCCTTCCTTCCTTCCTTCCTTCCTTCCTTCCTTCCTTCCTTCCTTCCTTCCTTCCTTCCTTCCTTCCTTCCTTCCTTCCTTCCTTCCTTCCTTCCTTCCTTCCTTCCTTCCTTCCTTCCTTCCTCCCTCAGCACTAGATCACAGGGTTGGTTAATGATGGAGATGCCACGTGTATCCACAGAGTTGGTTAAATCTGCCTTTTTCTACCAGGCCCCTGTCATGTTGAATAATCTCCAAGTAACGTTTCATTTGGATGTGTTGTTGTCTCTGGATTAGTTTAAGAGAAAGGCTAGAGATTTTTATATTGATACATGTGTTTGTTTTGTTTGACTGTTTATTGTGTATATAAAGAGAGAGAGCGAGAGAGAGAGAGAGAGAGAGACAGAGAGAGAGAGAGAGAGAGACAGAGAGAGAGAGAGAGAGAGAGAGAGAGAGAGAGAGAGAGAGAGAGAGAGAGAGAGAGAGAGAGCGAGAGAGAGAGAAAGAGAGAGAGAGAGCGAGAGAGAGAGAGAGAGAGAGAGAGAGAGCCAGCCGGTTTCCCACACTAGGTTATGACTTTATAAGTGAACATCTGGCCAAATTACACAACAAGGGAATCGCCCAAACCTCTTTCTGTGACAGAAACAAGGCTGTTTCTTTAAAGCATGTGGCTTCAATGGAAGGGCCCTACGCCTCCTAATTCCCATTTCCCAGTTAGGGAGGAAGAGAGGGTGGGGAGAAAGACGGAGTGTGTGTGTACGAAAGTAAGTTCTGGGTCATTCCATTTACTGTCAATAAGCAAGGTTTTATGCTATCTTCTATACCTAGTCTCCATAAACTAGTCTCTATATCCTAGCCTCTATATCCTAGCCTCTATATCCTAGCCTCTATATCCTAGCCTCTATATCCTAGCCTCTATATCCTAGCCTCTATATCCTAGCCTCTATATCAGAGCCTCTATATCAGAGTCTCCATATCAGAGTCTCCATATCCTAGTCTCCATAAACTAGTCTCTATATCCTAGTCTCTATATCAGTCTCCATATCCTAGTCTCTATATCTTCTATATCCTAGCTTCTACATCCTAGACTCTATATCCTAACTATATCCTAGCCTCTATATCCTAGCCTCTATATCCTAGACTCTATATCCTCTGTATAATAGTCTCTATATTCCCAGTCTCTATATCCTAGTCTCTATATTCTCTATATCCTAGTCTCTATTTCCTCTATATTCTAGTCTTTGTATTCTAGTCTATATATCTTAGTCTCTATACCCTAGTCTCTATATCTTAGACTCTATTTCCTAGTCTCTATATCCTAGTCTCTATATCATCAATATCCTAGTCTCTATATTCGCTACATCCTAGTCTCTATATCCTAGTCTCTATATCCTCTATATCCTAGTCTCTATATCCTCTATATCCTAGTCTCTATTTCCTCTATATTCTAGTCTCTATATTCTAGTCTCTATATCCTCATCTCTATATCCTAGTCTCTATTTCCTCTATATTGTAGTCTCTATAACCTAGTCTCTATATCCTCTATATCCTAGTCTCTATAGTCTCTATATCCTAGTCTCTATATCCTCTCTATCCTAGTCTCTATATCCTCTATATCCTAGTCTCTATATCCTCTCTATCCTAGTCTCTATATCCTCTATATCCTAGTCTCTATATTCTCTATATCCTAGTCTCTATATCCTCTATATCCTAGTCTCTATATTCTCTATATTGTAGTCTCTATATCCTCTCTATTCTAGTCTCTATATCCTCTCTATCCTAGTCTCTATATTCTCTATATCCTAGTCTCTATATCCTCTATATCCTAGTCTCTATATTCTCTATATCCTAGTCTCTATATCCTAGCCTCTATATCCTAGTCTCTATAACCTCTATATCCTAGTCTCTATATTCTCTATATCCTAGTCTCTATATCCTAGTCTCTATATCCTCTCTATCCTAGTCTCTATATCCTAGTCTCGATATCATTTAAAGCCTAGCCTCTATATCCTCTCTATCCTAGTCTCTATATCCTAGTCTCTATATCATTTAAAGCCTAGTCTCTATATCCTAGTCTCCATATCCTCTATATCCTAGTCTCTATTTCCTCTAAAGCCTAGTCTCTATATCCTCTATTTTCTAGTCTCTATATCCTAGTCTCTATGTCCGCTCTATCCTAGTCTCTATATCCTATATATCCTAGTCTCTATGTTCTAGTCTCTATATCAATCAATCAATCAATCAATCAATCAATCAATCAATTTATAAAGCCCTTCTTACATCATCATTACTTCAACAGGTCAGCAGGAGTAAATATCAGTTGGCTTTTCATAGCCGATCACTCAGAGTATCTCTACCACTCCTGCTGTCTCTAGAGAGTTGAAAACAGCAGGTCTGGGACAGGTAGTACGTCCGGTGAACAGGTCAGGGTTCCAGCAGGTCTGGGACAGCAGGTCTGGGACAGGTAGCACGTCCGGTGAACAGGTCAGGGTTCCATAGCCGCAGGCAGAACAGTTGAAACTGGAGCAGCAGCACAGCCAGGTCGACTGAGGACAGCAAGGAGTCATCAGGCCAGGTAGTCCTGAGGCATGGTCCTAGGGCTCAGGTCTTCCGAGAGAGAGAGAAAGAAAGAGAGAAAGAGACAAAGAGAGAAAGAAAGAGAGAAAAAGATAGAAAGAGAGAGAGAATTAGAGAGAGCATACTAAAATTCACACAGGACAGACAGGAGACAGGAGAAAAACTCCAGATATAACAGACTGACCCTAGCCCTCCGACACATAAACTACTGCAGCATAAATACTGGAGGCTGAGACAGGAGGGGTCGGGAGACACTGTGGCCCCGTCCGACGATACCCCCGGACAGGGCCAAACAGGCAGGATATAAACCCACCCACTTTGCCAAGCACAGCCCCCACACCACTGGAGGGATATGTTCAACCACCAACTTACCATCCTGAGACAAGGCCGAGTGTAGCCCACAAAGATCTCGGCCACGGCACAACCCAAGGGGGTGTGCCAACCCGGACAGGAAGATCACGTCAGTGACTCAACCCACTCAAGTGACGCACCCCTCCTAGGGACGGCATGGAAGAGCACCAGTAAGCCAGTGACTCAGCCCCTGTAATAGGGTTAGAGGCAGAGAATCCCAGTGGAGAGAGGGGAACCGGCAAGGCAGAGACAGCAAGGGCGGTTCGTTGCTCCAGTGCCTTTTCATTCACCTTCACACTGCTGGGCCAGACTACACTCAATCATAGGACCTACTGAAGAGATGAGTCTTCAATAGACTTAAAGGTTGAGACCGAGTCTGCATCTCTCACATGGGTAGGCAGACCACTCCATAAAAATGGAGCTCTATAGGAGAAAGCCCTGCCTCCAGCTGTTTGCTTAGAAATTCTAGGGACAGTAAGGAGGCCTGCGTCTTGTGACCGTAGCATACATGTAGGTATGTACGGCAGGACCAAATATAGGTAGGAGCAAGCCCATGTAATGCTTTGCAGGTTAGCAGTAAAACCTTGAAATCAGCCCTAGCCTTAACAGGAAGCCAGTGTAGAGAGGCTAGCACTGGAGTAATATGATAAAAAAATGTGGTTCTAGTCAAGATTCTAGCAGCCATGTTTAGCACTAACTGAAGTTTATGTAGTGCTTTATCCAGGTGGCTGGAAAGTAGAGCATTGCAGCAGTCTTAATCTAGAAGTGACAAAAGCATGGATACATTTTTCTGCATCGTTTTTGGACAGAAAGTTTCAGATTTTTGCAATGTTACGTAGATGGAAGAAAGCTGTCCTTGAAATATTCTTGATATGTTCGTCAAAAGAGAGATCAGGGTCCAGATTAACAACGAGGTCCTTCACAGTTTTATTTGAGATGACTGTACAACCATCAAGATTAATTGTCAGATCCAACAGAAGATCTCTTTGTTTCTTGGGACCTAGAACTAGCCTCTCTGTTTTGTCCGAGTTTAAAAGTAAAACATTTGCCACCATCCACTTCCTTATGTCTGAAACACAGGCTCCCAGGGAGGGCAATTTTGGGGCTTCACCATGTTTCATTGAAATGTACAGCTGTGTATTGTCCGCATAGCAATGAAAGTTAACATTATGTTTCCCGAATGACATCACCAAGAGGTAAAATATATAGTGAACCTTGAGGATCACCGAAATTTACAGTTGATTTGTCAGAAGACAAAAAAAGCCGATGCCGATTAATCGGCTGATTTTTTTATATATTTGTAATAATGACAATTGCAACAATACTGAATGAACAATGAACACTTTTATTTTAACTTAATATAATACATCAATAAAATCAATTTAGCCTCAAATAAATAATGAAACGTTCAATTTAGTTTAAATAATGCAAAAACAAAGTGTTGGAGAAGAAAGTAAAAGTGCAATATGTGCCATGTAAAAAAGCTAACGTTTAAGTTCTTTGCTCAGAACGAAAGTACATTTTGCAATATTCTGAGTAGATAGCTCGGCCATCACAGGCTAGCTAATTTGACACCCACCAAGTTTGGTGCTCACCAAACTCAGATTTACTATAAGAAAAATTGGATTACCTTTGCTGTTCTTCGTCAGAATGCGCTCCCAGGACTTCTACTTCAACAACAAATGTTGTTTTTGTTCGAAATAATCCATAGTTATATCCAAATACCTCCGTTTTGTTCGTGCGTTCATGTCAGTATCCAAAGGGCGCATTTCGTCACAAAAAATGTCAAAATATTTCATTACCGTACTTCGAAGCATGTCAAACGCTGTTTAAAATAAATCTTTATGCTATTTTTCTCGTAAAATAGCGATAATATTCCAACCGGGCGACGTTATATTCATTCATAGACTGAAAGAAAAATATGGAGTCGTCTCGTGCATGCGCACTCCAGTGTCATTGTTCCCTGCCTGACCACTCACAAAAACTCCTGCTGTTTTTCGCCCAGAGACTGCAGAGACGTCATTCCGCTTTCTGGCGCCTTCTGAGAGCCAATGGAAGCCTTAGACAATGTCACGTTACAGCAGAGATGCTGTATTTTTGATAGAGATGCCCTAGAAGGAGAACAAATTGTCAGACAGGGCTCTTCCTGTATGGAATCTTCTCAGGTTTTGGCCTGCCATATGAGTTCTGTTATACTCACAGACATCATTCAAACAGTTTTAGAAACTTTAGAGTGTTTTCTATTCAAATCTACTAATTATAGGGCATATTCTAGTTTCTGGGCAGGAGTAGTAACCAGATTAAATCGGGTACGTTTTTTATCCGGCCGTGAAAATACTGCCCCCTATCCCAAACAGATTAAACAAGTCTGCAAGTTGTGACCGGAACAGGTCAGGGTTCCCTCTTGTTGTCTGCAGCCAGATAGCCTCATTCCAGAATGTGAGATCCTATCCTAGTCTCTATATCCTCTCTATCCTAGTCTCTATATCCTCTATATCCTAGTCTCTATATTCTCTATATCCTAGTCTCCATATCCTCTCTATCCTAGTCTCTATATCCTCTCTATCCTAGTCTCCATATCCTCTCTATCCTAGTCTCTATATCCTAGTCTCTATATCCTCTATATCCTAGTCTCTATATACTCTCTATCCTAGTCTCTATATCCTCTCTATCCTATTCTCCATATCCTCTATATCCTAGTCTCTATATCCTATTCTCCATATCCTCTATATCCTAGTCTCCATATCCTCTATATCCTAGTCTCCATATCCTCTATATCCTAGGCTCTATATCCTCTCTATCCTAGTCTCTATATCCTCTCTATCCTAGTCTCCACATCCTCTATATCCTAGTCTCCATATCCTCTCTATCCTAGTCTCTATATCCTCTCTATCCTAGTCTCTATATCCTCTATATCCTAGTCTCTATATCCTGTATATCCTAGCCTCTATATTCTCTATATCCTAGTCTCTATATCCTAGTCTCTATATTCTAGTCTTCATATCCTAGTCTCGATATTCTCTATATCCTAGTCTCCATATCTTAGTCTCTATTTCATTGTCTCTATATCCTCTCTATCCTAGTCTCTATATCGACTACATTGTAGTCTCTCTATCCTAATATCTAATCTCTATGTCCTAGTCTCTATATTCACTATATCCTAGACTCTATAACCTCTATATCCTAGTCTCTATATCCTAGTCTCTATATCCTAGTATCTATATCCTAGTCTTTTTAATCTAGTCTATATCTTAGCCTATTTAATCTAGTATCTATATCCTAGTCTCTATATCCTAGTCTCTATATCCTAGTCTCTTTAATCTAGTCTCTATATCCTAGTCTCTATATTCTAGTCTCTGTATCCTAGTCTCTATATCCTAGTCTCTATATCCTAGTCTCTATATCCTAGTCTCTATATCCTAGTCTCTTTAATCTAGTCTCTATATCCTAGTCTCTATATCCTAGTCTCTTTAATCTAGTCTCTATATCCTAGTCTCTTTAATCTAGTCTCTTTAATCTAGTCTCTATATCCTAGTCTCTATATCCTAGTCTCTTTAATCTAGTCTCTATATCCTAGTATCTATATCCTAGTCTCTTTAATCTAGTCTCTGTATCCTAGTCTCTATATCCTAGTCTTTATATCCTAGTCTTTATATCCTAGTCTTTATATCCTAGTCTCTTTAATCTAGTCTCTATATCCTAGTATCTATATCCTAGTCTCTGTATCCTAGTCTCTATATCCTAGTCTCTATATCCTAGTCTCTATATCCTAGTCTCTATATCCTAGTCTCTATATCCTAGTCTCTATATCCTAGTCTCTTTATCCTAGTCTCTATATCCTAGTCTCTATATCCTAGTCTCTATATCCTAGTCTCTTTAATCTAGTCTCTATATCCTAGTCTCTATATCCTAGTCTCTATATCCTAGTCTCTATATCCTAGTCTCTATATCCTAGTCTCTATATCCTAGTCTCTTTAATCTAGTCTCTATATCCTAGTCTCTATATCCTAGTCTCTATATCCTAGTCTCTATATCCTAGTCTCTATATCCTATTCTCTGTATCCTAGTCTCTGTATCCTAGTCTCTATATCCTAGTCTCTATATCCTAGTCTCTATATCCTAGTCTCTTTAATCTAGTCTCTGTATCCTAGTCTCTATATCCTAGCCTCTATATCCTAGTCTCTATATCCTAGTCTCTTTAATCTAGTCTCTATATCCTAGTATCTATATCCTAGTCTCTATATCCTAGTCTCTATATCCTAGTATATATATCCTAGTCTCTATATCCTAGTCTCTTTAATCTAGTATCTATATCCTAGTCTCTATATCCTAGTCTCTATATCCTAGTCTCTATATCCTAGTCTCTGTATCCTAGTCTCTGTATCCTAGTCTCTATATCCTAGTCTCTATATCCTAGTATCTATATCCTAGTATCTATATCCTAGTCTCTAAATCCTAGTCTCTATATCCTAGTCTCTATATCCTAGTCTTTTTAATCTAGTCTATATATCCTAGTATCTATATCCTAGTCTCTATATCCTAGTCTCTATATCCTAGTATCTATATCCTGGTCTTTTTAATCTAGTCTATATCTTAGCCTCTTTTCCTTATCCTCTCTCTACCAGGTCCCACTTGCTGTCCCATATTTGTGGTGTATGTATAGTGTGTGTGTGTGTGTGTGTGTGTGTGTGTGTGTGTGTGTTCATGTGTGTGTTCGTGTGTTCGTGTGTGTGTGTGTGTGTGTGTGTGTGTAGCGGGATCTCTAGAGGGGACCACCCATGTTGGTTACAGTGTGGACAGGGTTGCAGCATGACAGTTATTATGCACTACAGTAAATCATTCTCTCTGTGAGTGTGTGTGTGTGTGTGTGTGTGTGTGTGTGTGTGGTGTGTGTGTGTGTGTGTGTGTGTGTGTGTGTGTGTGTGTGTGTGTGTGTGTGTGTGTGTGTGTGCGCGTATGTTTGTCATAGGGTGGTTCCTCAAATAAAGGCTTCTTTCAGTTTACAGTGTGGCAAAACACAAAACACAAACAGAGCAATGAAGCCGAACACTATTGCTAAAACAACACCACTATGGAAATGGAAATGTCCATTGTAAGATTAAGACTAACGGAAGTAAATGTTTGATTTCATACAGCTAAAGTCTTTCTGACTGCATTTCAAATGCCCCCCCCCCTCCCCCCCTTCCCTGTACAGTGCACTTCCTGTTGAACGCGGAACGAGGAAGAGCTCAGCTAGCTTATTTGGAAAGTTTGTTGTTTTGGAAAGTTGGCATCAGTTGCTGGGACCATTACTATCTGTCATGTGATCCTGCTGACCAAGGCCGGGTCTGAAGAGCTGTTTGGCGTAGCAGCTAGCCTAGCTGCTAGCTAGCTGCATATAAAGCTATCAGGGTTTTCTTGAGGGCTTGAACGCAGCCCAAGACGCGGTTAGCCATTGTGGCTGGGACTGCGTATTGTCCTGTGCTTGTGGTGGTCTAGATCCTTCTGCCTTATCTGGAACGGCGAGGAGTAACAGCGTAACCTACGTTGTTACCATGACAAAGACCAAAGCCGCCGGGAGTTCCGTTGAGGACAGCGGTGTCTTTTTATCACAGGTGAAGGATGTTTTAAGTGAACAAAAAAAAAACAAGTTCTACAAGCAGTTGTTACAGCAACAAGAAAATAGTGTTTTGTCTAAATACTGGTGGAGTCAACTAATAAAAGAAGGGACGACCTGACCAGAGAGGTCCAGGACCTGAAGAACAGTTTGTAGTTCTCCACGGGTCAGCTCGATGTGTTTAACACTTGTGTTGTCTTTAAGGGTCAAAAATTACCAGCCACTTTAACAGCAGAGAAAACCCCCTAAATGATATTTTTGAACTTGAAATTTGATGACTTTTCCTAGAGTGACCCAAACATTAGAAAAAGTGAAATATCGCTTTTGTTCATATTTCCATGGAAGCTGAACAGCACCAGGGTACCAAGATTGTCTTAGGGTCATTTTTGACCTGGCAGTTATAAAATCATTTACACACCACAAAAATCACAAAGACACACACACACACAATGAGAAATTGAGATTATGTGAGCTACTGATTGAACTCAGCCAGCAGCTCCTGAAGAGGAAGATCACCATGGTTGGCACAGTTAGAAAGAACAAGCCTGAGCTCCCCCCTGCACTCCTCACAACATGGGGGAGAGAGGCCTTCACATCAAAGTTTGCCATCACCCCCACCACCACTCTAGTTTCTTACCTCCCAAAGAGGAACAAGAATGTGGTCCTCCTGAGCACACTGCACAAAACGGCTGAGATCAGTGATTGTGAGGACAGGAAGCCAGCCATCATCCTGGATGACAACCACAACAAAAGAGGTGTGGACAACCTGGACAAGGTGATTGGAATTTACAGCTGCAGGAGGATGACTGCCCGCTGGCCCCTGGTCATCTTCCATAACATCATTGATATGTCCTCATACAATGCCTTCGTGATATGAAACAAGATCAACCATACCTGGATGCCTGATAAGCGGAACAAGAGGAGGGTGTTCCTGGAGCAGCTGGGAAAGACACTTGTAACCCCACACATTCAAAGAAGGGAGCACCTCCACCGCACAGCAGCCTCTGCAGTGCTTGTGAAAGCTGTTCAGGGGGCTGAATCTTGTCCTGATCCACCTGAGGCTGGAGCTGGGGCAGGCAAGAGGAGGGGATGCCAATTCTGCCCCCCAAAGAAGGACTGTAAAACAAATACTATGTGCTGCACATGTGAGAAATTCATCTGCAAAGTCCATGCACACACACTTGCATACTGTCCTACATGTGCTAATTAGAGTTGATTGATTTATGTTCTTCACATTTTTGTTTTGTATCTATTATCTTATTTTATTATTATTTATTGTTGTTGTTTATACACCTTGTGGGTATGGGCAATGGTTAAAAAAATGGGAGAAGACTAGTATTTTGTAGATGAATTCCTCATTGTAAAATATATAAGAATATATCACTATATCACTGTTGCCCAAAAAGTTAAAGACTGTTATTGTTCCCCTTCAATAAAATGTATTCAAAACTACTTTCTGCAAATTTCTGCTTAGGCTATACAAGTGCTATCTCTTGCTAAAAAATGTGTTTACACCTATGCTGTCACGTCTTGACCATAGTAAGATGTTATTTTCTATGGTAGAGTAGGTCAGGGCGTGACAGGGAGTGTTTTGTGTTTTTCTATGTTTTGTATATCTATGTTTAGTTTCTAGTTTTCTATTTCTACGTTTTTTGGGGGGGATGATCTCCAATTAGAGGCAGCTGGTCCTCGTTGTCTCTAATTGGAGATCATATTTAAGTAGGGGGTTTTTCCACCTGTGTTTGTGAGTAGTTGTCTTCTGTTTAGTCTATGTACCTGACAGAACTGTGCGCTTTCGTTTTCTCTTTGTTATTTTTCCTTTAGTGTTTTGAGTTATAATAAATATTCATCATGAGCAATCAACACGCTGCACCTTCGTCCCCTCTCTACGATAGTCGTTACATATGCAGTACCTTTAGCAATAACAATAATAAACCTCTACTTTAGTAAAGAAAACAATTATGACAGGTGTGTTATAATAAAAACGAGTGGTGTCCACTGATTAAATGCAGTCTTTCTGCATTGTGAAGAGGGAAAACCCAGATATTCACAAAGTTTGTGATGAATGACAGGTTATTTCTTCATGCAAAATAGATTTGTGGTTTAAAATTCAATTAAGCTGCTTTATTTTAGGGGTTTAGTGAAGGCAGGTAATTTTTGAGTATACAGAATGTTAAGACTACACAAGGGTTAAACAGGAGAACGGCAAAATGACAGCAATCTGTAAGTTATTGCGAGATGACATCGGTTCTGTATGTGAATCCATGATAACAGAGAGGGAAATAATCTCTGAGAAATTGAAGATGGACCACAGGAAGATTAAGGTGGAGTGCGCCCACAGGACTGGAAAACCCACCACCAGCCCAGGTGATAGGCCCAGGCCGATAGTGGTCAAGTTCCTGACATTCAAGGACAAAGTAGCTGTTCTGGAAAGAGTCAAGAACTTCAGAGGGACGTATTACATCCTCAATGAGGACTATCCTGAAGCTGTGCGCCAGAAGAGGAAAAAACTGATCCCAGCCATGAAAGCTGCCGGAGAGCGTGGTGACATTGCTTACATCTGCTATGACAGGCTCATTTTCCACTCTCCCTCCAAAAAGACTGGAAGGGATGAGAGAGCCAAGCCTATGGGCTCATAGCTTCAACCCCACAGCACACACACTTACACACACCAACTGATTAATGGACTGGTGAATGTATATTTTCTTCTCTTGCTTTGTTTGCTCTTTTCCATAGTATGTCTATCCCTGATCAGCTACCCAGGAAAGGGCTGAACATAGCCCATATTAATATATGTAGCCTTAGAAATAAGGTTCCTGAAATCAATAACTTGCTAACATCAGATAACATTCATATATTAGCCATTTCTGAGACTCAGATAAATCATTTGATGATAGTAGCAATACAATTATATAACATCTATAGAAGAGACAGGAATGCTTATAGGGGAGGTGTTGCTGTATATATTCAGAGCCATATCCCTGTAATACTTAGAGAAGATCTTATGCCAAGTGTTATTGAAGTGTTGTGGTTGCAGGTTCACCTGGCACATCTAAAGCCTTTTCTTTTGTGGTGTTTCTATAGGCCACCAAGTGCTAACAGTCAGTATCTAAATAATATGTTTGAAATGCTTGATAGTGTATGTGATGTAAACAGACAGGTCTACTTTCTCGGGGACCTGAATATTGACTGGTTTTCATCAAGCTGTCCCCTCAAGAGGAAGTTTCTCACTGTAACCAGTGCCTGTAATGTGGTTCAGGTTATTAATCAACCTACCAGGGTGTTTACAAACACTACAGGAGCTATATCATCTATATGTGTTCATCACATTTTTACTAATACTGTAGAACTTCGTTCTAAAGCTTCATCCATACCCATTGGATGCAGTGATCACAATATAGTGGCTATATCCAGGAAAGCCAAAGTCCCAAAAGCTGGGCCTAAAATAATGTATATACGAGATCATACAAAAGATTTTGCTGTGACTCTTATGTGGATGATGTTATGTGTTGGTCTGTGCATCCAGATGCTGCACTTGATGAATTTATGAAATTGCTTTATTGATAAGCATGCACCTGTTAAGAAGCTGTTAAGAAGCTGACTGTTAGAACTGTTAAGGCTCCATGGATTGATGAGGAATTGAAAAACTGTATGGTTGAACGAGATGGGTCAAAAGGAGTGGCTAATAAGTCTGGTTGCACATCTGACTGGCTATGTGACTAAACTCAACAAAAAGAAGAATAAACTGCATTATAAAGCCAAAATCAATGATATAAAGAATGATGGAAAAAAAACATTTGGAGTATTTTAAGTGAAATTATGGGCAGAGAGACAAATTCAACTCCATCTTTCATCAAATCAGATGCCTTATTCATCACAAAACCCTTTGATACTGGCAATTCTTTTTTTATAATTACTTCATTGGAAAAGTGGGCAAACTTAGGCAGGAAATGCCAACAACAAACAGTGAACCATCGTATTCATTCATTAAAAAACAAATACTGAAAGAAAACCATTGCAAGTTAGAATTTTGTAAAGTTAGTGTGGGAAAGGTTATCGATCAATAATGACAAACCTCCTGGCATTGACAACTTAGATGGAAAGCTCCTGAGGATGGTAGCTGACTCTATAGCCACTCCTATCTGTCCTATCCTTAATCTGAGCCTGGAAGAAAATCTTTGTCATCAGGCCTGGATGACAAAGATTCCGCTACCCAAGAGTGGTAAAGCGGTCTTTACGGATTCTAACAGCAGACCTATCAGCTTGTTGCTAGTTCTTAGCAAACTATTGGAAAAAAATAGTTTTGAAAAAATAGTCAAAAATGTTTGACCAAATACAATGCTACTTCTCTGTAAACAAATGAACAAGAGACTTTCAGCATGCTTATAAAGAAGAGCACTCAACATGTACTGCACTGACAGAAATGACTGATGATTGGTTGAAAGAAATTGATAATAATAAGTTTGTGGGCACTGTACTGTTAGATGTCAGTGCAGCCTTTGATATTATTGACCATAACCTGTTGTTGAGAAAACTTATCTGTTATGTCTTTTCAATCTCTGCCATATTGTGGATTCAGAGCTCTCTATCTAATAGAACTCAGTGTTTTCTTTAATGGAAGCTTCTCTATTGTCAAACATGTAAAATGTGGTGTACCACAGGGCAGCTCTCTAGGCCCTCTACTTATTTCTATTTTTACCAAATGACCTGCCACTGGCATTTAACAAATCATGTGTGTCCACATATGCTGATTATTCAACCATATACGCATCGGTAGGCACAGCTAATGAAGTCACTGAAACCCTTAACAAAGAGTTGCAGTCTGTTTTGGAATGGGTGGCCAGTAATAACCTGACCCTGAACATCTCTAAAACTAAGAGCATTGTATTTGGTACAAATCATTCCTTAAGTTCTAGACCTCAGCTGAATCTGGTAATGAATGGTGTGGCTGTTTAACAAGTTAAGGAGGCTAAATTACTTGGTGTTACCTGAGATCAGGCCGGTGCAATTCTAGTCCTCGGAGGCCTGATAGGTGTCACACTTTTCTCCCATCCCTAAACACACCTGATTTAAAGTAATTGCATTCTACACTGAAGATCATGATTAGTTGATTATTGGAGTCAGGTGTGTTAGCTGGAACTGGGGGTAAAAGTGTGACACCAATCAGTCCCCCAGAGGACTGGAGTAGCCCAGGCCTGCGTTAGATTGTAAACTGTCATGGTCAAAACATATAGGCTAAATGGTTGTAAAAATGGGGAGAGGTCTGTCTCTAATAAAGAGATGCTCTGCATTTTTGACACCACACTCCACAAAGCTAGTCCTGCAGGCTCTAGTTATATCTTATGTTGATTATTGTCCAGTCATATGGTCAAGTGCTGCAAAGAAAGACCTGGTTAAACTGCAGCTGGCTGAGAACAGAGCAGCACATCTTGCTCTTCATTGTAATCAGAGGGCTAATATTAATACTATGCATGCCAGTCAATTTACACACAGCACTGACATACAAACGTATCCCACCAGACATGCCACCAGGGGTCTTTTCACAGGTCCAGAACAAATTCAAGGAAACACACAGTATTATACAGAGCCATGAGTGCATGGAACTCCCTTCCATCTTATATAGCGCCAGTGAATAGCAAACCTGGTTTCAAAAAACAAATAAAGAAACGGTAAACAACACCTCTCCCTCATGTGACCTACTTGTTGTGTGTATGTATTGACATGTACAGTATGTGTAACTAATAGACGCACACATATATGTCCATGTTTTTAAACATATGTAAAATGTAAAGTATTTTGTCCATAATGTATTTTTTGTTATAAGTCAGGACCCCAGTAAGACTAGCTGTTGTCATTGGCGTCGCTAATGGGATCCTAATCAATCTAATCACAATGAAAATGTAATCACTACCTTTGATCAGGGCACATAGTTCTCTGTTCAAAAGTAGCACACAGTAGGGAATAGGGTGCCATAAAGACTTTCTGGTTGGGGAAGGTCAATGAGCCATAAAACATTTCTGAGAGGGGAAGGTCAATGTGCCATAAAACATTTCTGAGAGAGGAAGGTCAAATAAGCCATAAAGACTTTCTGAGAGGGGAAGGTAAAATAAGCCATAAAGACTTTCTAAGAGGGGAAGGTCAATGAGCCATAAAGACTTTCTGAGAGGGGAAGGTCAATGAGCCATAAAGACTTTCTGAGAGGGGAAGTTCAATGAGCCACAAAGACTTTCTGAGAGGGGAAGTTCAATGAGCCATAAAACATTTCTGAGAGGGGAAGGTCAATGAGGGTTGTCAGCTTTTGATCCACATTCCAACTCGAGTGATTACATGTACACAGCAATGGAGGCTGGTGGGAGGAGCTATAGGAGGACAGGCTCATTGTAATGGCTGGAACGGACTAAATGGAACAGTATCAAACCAATGGAAACCATTACTCCATTCTATTGATTCCATTTCAGCCATTACAATGAGCCCGTCCTCATATAGCTCCTCCCACCAGCCTCCACTGGTACATAGTAGGACCTACAGCAGTCAATGGCCCGTACAGCTGCCAACTAAAGCAGTCAAGAGATCTCACTTTTAAATTGTGTCTGTGTGTGTTTCTGTGTGTGTGTGTTTGTCCTGTTATTATTATATATATTATTATAACAAACACAATGATGTTGGCAGGCTCCAGCCTCTTCCTGTGATTCCATTTTTTATTTCCATCCTAGATTTGTAATGGTAGAAAATCCTTCAGGATACAAGGACAAATACCTGTTTATACCCTGCCTGTCCTGGGGTCTGCTCTCATACGCGCACGCACGCACGCACGCACGCACGCACGCACGCACACACACACACACACACACACACACACACACACACACACACACACACACACACACACACACACACACACCACACACACACACACACACACACACACACACACAGTAGGTTACGATGGAGACTTAGGTTTGAATAACATAGTCTGAGGAGGAGACGGAGCCCTCATCAACCGAGTTCATGTGTTTAGGAGTAGCAACCAGTGTTACCATTACCAAGAAGCTCATTACCAAGAGGCTCACTACCAAGAGGATCATTACCAAGAGGCTCACTACCAAGAAGCTCATTACCAAGAGGCTCACTACCAAGAGGCTCACTACCAAGAGGATCATTACCAAGAGGATCATTACCAAGAGGATCATTACCAAGAGGATCATTACCAAGAGGCTCATTACCAAGAGGCTCATTACCAAGAGGATCATTACCAAGAAGCTCATTACCAAGAGGCTCACTACCAAGAGGATCATTACCAAGAGGATCATTACCAAGAGGATCATTACCAAGAGGCTCATTACCAAGAGGATCATTACCAAGAGGCTCATTACCAAGAGGATCATTACCAAGAGGCTCACTACCAAGAAGCTCATTACCAAGAGGCTCACTACCAAGAGGTCCATTACCAAGAGGATCATTACCAAGAGGATCATTACCAAGAGGCTCATTACCAAGACGATCATTACCAAGAGGCTCATTACCAAGAGGCTCATTACCAAGAGGCTCATTACCAAGAGGGTCATTACCAAGAGGATCATTACCAAGAGGCTCATTACCAAGAGGATCATTACCAAGAGGATCATTACCAAGAGGCTCATTACCAAGAGGCTCATTACCAAGAGAATCATTACCAAGAGGCTCATTACCAAGAGAATCATTACCAAGAGGATCATTACCAAGAGGCTCATTACCAAGAGGCTCATTACCAAGATAATCATTATCAAGATGGCCCTTACCAAGAGGCTCATTACCAAGAGGCTCATTACCAAGATAACCATTACCAAGAGACTCATTACCAAGAGACTCATTACCAGATAATCATTATCAAGAGGGCCATTACCAAGAGACTCATGACCAAGAGAACCATTACGAAGAGAATCATTACCAAGAGGCTCATTACCAAGAGAACCATTACCAAGAGACACATTAACAAGAGGGCCCTTACCAAGAGGGCCCCTACCAAGAGGACCCTTACCAAGAGACTCATTACCAAGAGACTCATTACCAAGAGGCTCATTACCAAGAGGCTCATTACCAAGAGGCTCATTACCAAGAGGCTCATTACCAAGATAACCATTACCAAGAGACTCATTACCAAGAGACTCATTACCAAGATAAACATTATCAAGAGAACCCTTACCAAGAGACTCATTACCAAGAGACTCATTACCAAGAGACTCATTACCAAGAGACTCATTACCAAGAGGCTCATTACCAAAAAACAATACCAAGAGGGTCATTAACAAGAGGCTCATTACCAAGAGATAATTACCAAGACAAACATTACTTAGAGGCTCATTACCAAGAGGTTAATTACAAAGAGACTCATTACCAAGAGGCTCATTACCAAGATAACTATTACCAAGAAGACCCTTACCAAGATAACTATTACCAAGAGGCTCATTACCAAGATAAACATTACCAAGAGGCTCCTTACTAAGAGGTCATTGCCAAGAGAACCATTACTAAGAGGGTTAATGTTCACAACCAGTGTTATCATTACCAAGAGGCTCATTATCAAGAGGCTCATTACCAAGAGGCTCATTACCAGGAGGCTCATTATCAAGAGGCTCATTACCAAGAGGCTCATTACCAAGAGGCTCATTACCAAGATAACTATTACCAAGATAACTATTACCAAGAGGGCCCTTTCCATGAGACTCATTACCAAGAGAACCATTACAAAGAGACTCATTACCAAGAGGCTCATTACCAAGAGACTCATTACCAAGAGACTCATTACCAAGAGACTCATTACCAAGAGGCTCATTACCAAAAAACAATACCAAGAGGGTCATTAACAAGAGGCTCATTACCAAGAGATAATTACCAAGACAAACATTACTTAGAGGCTCATTACCAAGAGGTTAATTACAAAGAGACTCATTACCAAGAGGCTCATTACCAAGATAACTATTACCAAGAAGACCCTTACCAAGATAACTATTACCAAGAGGCTCATTACCAAGATAAACATTACCAAGAGACTCCTTACTAAGAGGTCATTGCCAAGAGAACCATTACTAAGAGGGTTAATGTTCACAACCAGTGTTATCATTACCAAGAGGCTCATTATCAAGAGGCTCATTACCAAGAGGCTCATTACCAGGAGGCTCATTATCAAGAGTCTCATTACCAAGAGGCTCATTACCAAGAGGCTCATTACCAAGATAACTATTACCAAGATAACTATTACCAAGAGGGCCCTTTCCATGAGACTCATTACCAAGAGAACCATTACCAAGAGACTCATTACCAAGAGGCTCATTACCAAGAGACACATTACCAAGAGAATCATTACCAAGAGACACATTACCAAGAGGCCCCTTACCAAGAGGGCCCTTACCAAGTGGACCCTTACCAAGTGGACCCTTACCAAGTGGACCCTTACCAAGAGGGCGCTTACCAAGAGGATCATTACCAAGAGGGCCCTTACCAAGAGGATCATTACCAAGAGGCTCACTACCAAGAAGCTCATTACCAAGAGGCTCACTACCAAGAGGCTCACTACCAAGAGGATCATTACCAAGAGGATCATTACCAAGAGGCTCATTACCAAGAGGATCATTACCAAGAGGCTCATTACCAAGAGGCTCATTACCAAGAGGATCATTACCAAGAGACTCATTACCAAGAGACTCATTACCAAGAGACTCATTACCAAGAGGCTCATTACCAAAAAACAATACCAAGAGGGTCATTAACAAGAGGCTCATTACCAAGAGATAATTACCAAGACAAACATTACTTAGAGGCTCATTACCAAGAGGTTAATTACAAAGAGACTCATTACCAAGAGGCTCATTACCAAGATAACTATTACCAAGAAGACCCTTACCAAGATAACTATTACCAAGAGGCTCATTACCAAGATAAACATTACCAAGAGGCTCCTTACTAAGAGGTCATTGCCAAGAGAACCATTACTAAGAGGATTAATGTTAACAACCAGTGTTATCATTACCAAGAGGCTCATTATCAAGAGGCTCATTACCAAGAGGCTCATTACCAGGAGGCTCATTATCAAGAGGCTCATTACCAAGAGGCTCATTACCAAGAGGCTCATTACCAAGATAACTATTACCAAGATAACTATTACCAAGAGGGCCCTTTCCATGAGACTCATTACCAAGAGAACCATTACAAAGAGACTCATTACCAAGAGGCTCATTACCAAGAGACACATTACCAAGAGAATCATTACCAAGAGACACATTACCAAGAGGGCCCTTACCAAGTGGACCCTTACCAAGTGGACCCTTACCAAGAGGATCCTTACCAAGAGGGCCCTTACCAAGAGGATCATTACCAAGAGGCTCACTACCAAGAGGCTCACTACCAAGAGGATCATTACCAAGAGGCTCACTACCAAGAGGCTCACTACCAAGAGGATCATTACCAAGAAGCTCATTACCAAGAGGCTCACTACCAAGAGGATCATTACCAAGAGGATCATTACCAAGAGGCTCATTACCAAGAGGCTCATTACCAAGAGGCTCATTACCAAGAGGCTCATTACCAAGAGGATCATTACCAAGAGGCTCACTACCAAGAAGCTCATTACCAAGAGGCTCACTACCAAGAGGTCCATTACCAAGAGGATCATTACCAAGAGGATCATTACCAAGAGGCTCATTACCAAGACGATCATTACCAAGAGGCTCATTACCAAGAGGCTCATTACCAAGAGGATCATTACCAAGAGGATCATTACCAAGAGGATCATTACCAAGAGGCTCATTACCAAGAGGATCATTACCAAGAGGATCATTACCAAGAGGCTCATTACCAAGAGGCTCATTACCAAGAGAATCATTACCAAGAGGCTCATTACCAAGAGAATCATTACCAAGAGGATCATTACCAAGAGGCTCATTACCAAGAGGCTCATTACCAAGATAATCATTATCAAGAGGGCCCTTACCAAGAGGCTCATTACCAAGAGGCTCATTACCAAGAGGCTCATTACCAAGATAACCATTACCAAGAGACTCATTACCAAGAGACTCATTACCAGATAATCATTATCAAGAGGGCCATTACCAAGAGACTCATGACCAAGAGAACCATTACGAAGAGAATCATTACCAAGAGGCTCATTACCAAGAGAACCATTACCAAGAGACACATTAACAAGAGGGCCCTTACCAAGAGGGCCCCTACCAAGAGGACCCTTACCAAGAGACTCATTACCAAGAGACTCATTACCAAGAGGCTCATTACCAAGAGGCTCATTACCAAGAGGCTCATTACCAAGATAACCATTACCAAGAGACTCATTACCAAGAGACTCATTACCAAGATAAACATTATCAAGAGAACCCTTACCAAGAGACTCATTACCAAGAGACTCATTACCAAGAGACTCATTACCAAGAGACTCATTACCAAGAGACTCATTACCAAGAGGCTCATTACCAAAAAACAATACCAAGAGGGTCATTAACAAGAGGCTCATTACCAAGAGATAATTACCAAGACAAACATTACTTAGAGGCTCATTACCAAGAGGTTAATTACAAAGAGACTCATTACCAAGAGGCTCATTACCAAGATAACTATTACCAAGAAGACCCTTACCAAGATAACCATTACCAAGAGGCTCATTACCAAGATAAACATTACCAAGAGGCTCCTTACTAAGAGGTCATTGCCAAGAGAACCATTACTAAGAGGGTTAATGTTCACAACCAGTGTTATCATTACCAAGAGGCTCATTATCAAGAGGCTCATTACCAAGAGGCTCATTACCAGGAGGCTCATTATCAAGAGGCTCATTACCAAGAGGCTCATTACCAAGAGGCTCATTACCAAGATAACTATTACCAAGATAACTATTACCAAGAGGGCCCTTTCCATGAGACTCATTACCAAGAGAACCATTACAAAGAGACTCATTACCAAGAGGCTCATTACCAAGAGACACATTACCAAGAGACACATTACCAAGAGAATCATTACCAAGAGACACATTACCAAGAGAATCATTACCAAGAGACACATTACCAAGAGGGCCCTTACCAAGTGGACCCTTACCAAGTGGACCCTTACCAAGTGGACCCTTACCAAGTGGACCCTTACCAAGTGGATCCTTACCAAGAGGGCCCTTACCCAGAGGCTCATTACCAAGAGGCTCATTACAAAGAGAACCATTACCAAGAGGCTCATTACAAAGAGGATCATTACCAAGAGGCTCATTACCAAGAGGCTCATTACCAAGAGGCTCATTACCAAGAGGCTCATTACAAAGAGGCTCATTACCAAGAGGCTCATTACCAAGAGGCTCATTACCAAGAGGCTCACTACCAAGAGGCTCATTACAAAGAGAACCATTACCAAGAGGCTCATTACCAAGAGGCTCATTACCAGGAGGCTCATTATCAAAGAGGCTCATTACCAAGAGGCTCACTACCAAGAGGCTCATTACCAAGAGGACTCATTACCAAGAGGGCTCCTTTCCATGAGAGCTCATTACCAAGAGGACTCATTACCAAGAGGCTCATTACCAAGAGGCTCATTACCAAGAGACACCATTACCAAGAGGCTCATTACCAAGAGGCTCATTACCAAGAGGCTCATTACCAAGAGGCTCATTACAAAGAGAACCATTACCAAGAGGCTCATTACCAAGAGGCACATTACCAAGAGGATCATTACAAAGAGGCTCATTACCAAGAGGCTCATTACCAAGAGACACCATTACCAAGAGGCTCATTACCAAGAGGCTCATTACCAAGAGGCTCACTACCAAGAGGCTCATTACCAAGAGGCTCACTACCAAGAGGTTCATTACCAGGACGACTCTTACCAAGAGAACCCTTACCGAGAAGATGAATGTTCACGTCTGCTTGATTTAGGACTGCTCTCTGTCGCTGATACATTATACATACGTATGCAGGAGTGTGAATGAGCGCACACACACACACACACACACACACACACACACACACACACACACACACACACACACACACACACACACACACACACACACACACACACACACACACACACACACACACACACACATATACTCCACAGGATGATTTGCAGCATGCTTCACTTAGTTTGAGCTCTTCCCTTACCCTATACGGTATATTCCCCTGTTCACTGTACGTGTATACATGGGAGGCTAAGCATTACTGTCTAACCTTTAGGTAATGGAGTCAGTGTTCACTACTAAACATAGACAAAATGGCGGCTGGAGAGAAGGAAGAGGTAAACCTAAACCGACTGTTGGCAGAGTAATTGGCCTTGGAGGACAATGGAAGCCGTTTCTATGGTTTTATGGTGGAGGCCCTGTGTGTGTGTGTGTGCGTGTGTGTGTGTGTGTGTGGTGCGTGCGTGCGTGCGTGCGTGTGTGTGTAGGTTACATGTTGATATCTTTTCTATCTGCAGTACTGTACATCTGCATTGGAGAGACGGCCTCAGAAGATCACCTCTCTGTGTTATTGTATTTGGTTAAATCAGAAGGGTTTCGAAAGCACACAATTGTATTTTATTGCAATAATTAGCTAACTTGTTTGGTGTGTTTGTGTCTTTGAGTGTGATGCAACAGGCTGGCTTGAGTTCTTCACGGGTTTGTCAGTTATGTAACGGCAGTGACAGTAAGGAAATGGCTTGCTTCCCAAATGGCAGCCTATTCCCTATATAGTGCACTTCTTTTAACCAGGGCCTATAGGGCAGTACAGATGTTATAGGGTGTCATTTGGTTGTTCCCTTGGTGATGCTCCAAGCCAGCTGGCCTGGTGGTTTTGAATCGCTACGTTACATACTGTACAGAGCATGCTCCGAGATGCAGGTGCTGTGTGTGTGTGTGTGTGTGTGTGTGTGTGTGTGTGTGTGTGTGTGTGTGTGTGTGTGTGTGTGTGTGTGTGTGTGTGTGTGTAGTTGAGTGTGTGTATGTGTGTGTGTGTATGTTTGAGTTACACAACTCTTTCCACCCTGGAGCCTGAGAACTGGGCTGAAAGCACCTGATGATTGTATATGCAACAGTCATATTGAGCAGTTTGTCTCTCTTTCTCTCTCTCTCTCCCCCTCTTTCTCTCATTCCCCCTCTCTCTTTCTCTCCATGTCTCTCTACTTCCATCTCGCTCACTCTCTCTCTCCCCCTCTCCTTCCTCTCTATTGCTCTCACTCCCTTTTCTCTCTCTTTCCATCTTTGTCTCTCTCTCTCCCTCCCTCTCTTTTTCATTTTGTTCTCTCTCTCACCATCTGTTAATGTGGTCAGAGTGATTTCTGCAGACAGACTTTTCCAAACCTTGGTTCATTTTACATGTCACGTAATTCGTCATCGTTGAATCTTGGAAGAGTTGAGCTTCTTAGAAACATAGAAACCCAAACAGATCTGGATCTAAACTCGCACTCAAACTCTAGGTTCCTCATTCAGTAGCGGGAGAGTTGGGTGTGTTTGTGTGTGTGTGTGTGTGTTGGATGTGGGGTCAGATTGAAGCCTAAAAGGAGCAGTCACCATATTCTCACAAAGCTGAGTAGCAGGAGATTTTCCTTGCGCCTGATTAAAAAATGAGGGAGGGATTCTGAGGGGGGGATTATTTTTTCATTTATTTTCTTCCTCCTTTCTTCTCAGGATAGTTTGTGTGAACAAATGCCTCATACACACCAATAACTGAAACCTGATCTTACCAGACAGCTTCTGAATTTCATAAATGTGTTTTTTGTTTCACGGGATAAGGGGGTTGGGGCATTGGGGGGGGGGGTTAATGGGATGGAGTTTGGCTCCTGGATTATTTTGGTTTGGTATTAAAAAGGAAGAAAGGAACAGGAGACTTGTGGGGAGAGGAGTTGGTTTCAGGCACTAGCTGTCTTTTTATAACATGGTTCTATTTGGAGTTCTATAGGTTTCTATTTAGAGTTTTATAGGGTTCTATAGGGTTATATTTAGAGTTCTATTTGGGGTTCTATGGGGTTTTATTTAGAGTTCTATAGGGTTATATTTAGAGTTCTATTTGGGGTTCTATGGGGTTTTATTTAGAGTTCTATAGGGTTATATTTAGAGTTCTATCTGGGGATCTATTTAGAATTCTATTTGGAGTTCTATAGGTGTTCTATAGGGTTCTATTTAGAGTTCAATTAGGGGTTCTATTAGGAGTTATATAGGGTTCTATTTGGGGTTCTATTTAGAGTTCTATTAGGGGTTCTTTTAGGTGTTCTATCGGGTTCTATTTGGGGTTCTATTTAAAGTTATATTTGGAGTTATATTGGGTTCTATTTTGATTTCTATAGGGTTCTATTTGGAGTTCTATAGGGTTCTATTTGGGGTTCTATTTAGAGTTCTATTGGGTTCTATTTGGGGTTCTATTTAAAGTTATATTTGGAGTTCTATAGGGTTCTATTTGGAGTTCTATAGGTGTTCTATAGGGTTATATTTGGAGTTCTATAGGTGTTCTATAGGGTTATATTTGGAGTTCTATAGGTGTTCTATAGGGTTCTATTTGGGGTACTATTTCGAGTTCTATAGGGTTCGATTTGGAGTTATATTTGGAGTTCTATAGGGTTCTATGTGGGGTTCTATTTAAAGTTATATTTGGAGTTCTATAGGGTTCTATTTGGAGTTCTATAGGGTTCTATTTGGGGTTATATTTAGAGTTCTATTAGGGGTTCTATTTAGAGTTCTATAGGGTTCTATTTGGGGTTATAGTTAGAGTTCTATTTGGGGTTGTATTTTGAGTTCTATAGGGTTCTATTTAGAGTTCTATAGGGTTCTATAGGGTTCTATTTGGAGTTCTATAGGGTTCTATTTGGAGTTCTATAGGGTTCTATTTGGGGTTATAGTTAGAGTTCTATTTGGGGTTCTATTTAGAGTTCTATAGGGTTCTATTTAGAGTTCTATAGGGTCTATTTGGAGTTCTATAGGGTTCTATTTGGAGTTCTATAGGGTTCTATTTGGGGTTTTATCTGGTGTTCCTTGGGGTGCTATTTGCGGTTCTATTTGGGGTTCTTACTGTGAGTTTCAGGACCAACCATGCATGTATTGAGCATGGCTATGCTTCAACAGGGGCTGTTAGGTCAGGGCTGGGATGTTTTGTCTGGCTGTGAAACCATTGAGCACCACCACCCGTCTTCATCTTATTTGATCCAACAGCACTGGGGCTGTCTGCAAATCCATTGGATGCCAAACGTTCTCAGCTGTCTTCAAATCCATTGAACGCCGTCACGTTTTCAGCTCCTGAGACCCAGATGACTGGCCTTTGTGTTATTTCTGGCCTTATTCCTTTGTCATCATGACTCCACTCTCTGATAGGCTCTGACAGGGAGTGATAGCAGAGCCCCATAGAGACCACATTCTCCCTGATCACTTGTCAGTACACATTAGCCACATTCACAGCTACGTAGCTAACGGTATGGGCCATTCCCATTCACCACTAATGCTATGGGCCATTCCCATTCACCACTAATGCTATGGGCTATTCCCATTCACCACTAATGCTATGGGCTATTCCCATTCACCACTAATGCTATGGGCTATTCCCATTCACCACTAATGCTATGGGCTATTCCCATTCACCACTAATGCTATGGGCTATTCCCATTCACCACTAATGCTATGGGCTATTCCCATTCACCACTAATGCTATGGGCCATTCCCATTCACCACTAATGCTATGGGCTATTCCCATTCACCACTAATGCTATGGGCTATTCCCATTCACCACTAATGCTATGGGCTATTCCCATTCACCACTAATGCTATGGGCTATTCCCATTCACCACTAATGCTATGGGCTATTCCCATTCACCACTAATGCTATGGGCAATTCCCATTCACCACTAATGCTATGGGCTATTCCCATTCACCACTAATGCTATGGGCTATTCCCATTCACCACTAATGCTATGGGCTATTCCCATTCACCACTAATGCTATGGGCTATTCCCATTCACCACTAATGCTATGGGCTATTCCCATTCACCACTAATGCTATGGGCTATTCCCATTCACCACTAATGCTATGGGCTATTCCCATTCACCACTAATGCTAAGGGCTATTCTCATTCCCAAAACTTACTGTGTCCCAAATGGCAACCGATTCCCTATATAGTCCCCATAGGGCTCTGGTCAAAAGTAGTGCACTATATAGGTATTAGGTTTCCTGTTTGTTGAACCTGCCCCACTGATGGCATTTCAACCTATCTAATCTGTTCTCTGAGCAGTTCACTGAAGATGAGATAAATGATTTTAAAACACATTCTGTATCATAAAAAAAGGTAGTAGGGCTAGAAATGGTCTGGGAAAGCTGTTAGGGAGAAAACCAGCCAAAGGGGAATTTATTGGAGTGAGAAAGAAAATAGAAAATGGCGCCCGGGTTTGTATTATGTGTTGAGAGGAAAGTCAGGTGGAGGAGGAGAGACCCTGGGAAAGAGGAGCGTGAGACTTAAATGAACATTTTCACCAAGGCTACTGTAGGCCTTTCTGTTGTTTAATAAAGTGTGACCCTTTATTATTAAAAACATCCCGTTGCTTCATATCTAGCCCATCGACCTTCTCATTTTCCATTGGAACAAGTGTTGTTGTACGGTTTCTTCTCCTGTTTAGTCATCTCAAGGCTAGATAAAATACCTCCTCACTATGGCTGGGCCGGCGCTAGGGTGGAGAGAGATGACAGGGGAGCCAATAAGAGAGAAAGGGGAGACGGAGTGAGGGATGGTTGGCCTTCACAATGCTCTTACTGCTGACTTGGAGAAAGACTGTCTAGCTGCTGTCATGTCACTCCTCCCTCTCCTCCCCCTCTTCTACCGGGCCTCAAAACAAACAGATGATAGAGAGGAGAAAAGGTAAGGAGGGAGGAATGAAAGAGTGCAGTGTGTGGAAGCCCAGAGTTCTCTTGGAATTCCTCGTCAGCTGCAGGAATTCCAAGATGATGGGTAAGACGATAGGAGGGCAGGATGAGGTCACCACGAAGCGTCTGAGACCCGGTGAACCACCGCCTCACCCCTAGCAACTCGCTCAGAGGCCCCTCTGTTGTCACGTGTTGCTGAGATCCAGAGAGTGGCGAGGGGGGATCAATAAACACATCAACTCGCTCAGAGGCCCCTCTGTTGTCACGTGTTGCTGTGTTCCAGAGAGTGGCGAGGGGGATCAATAAACACATCAACTCGCTCAGAGGCCCCTCTGTTGTCACGTGTTGCTGTGTTCCAGAGAGTGGCGAGGGGGATCAATAAACACATCAACTCGCTCGGAGGCCCCTCTGTTGTCACGTGTTGCTGAGTTCCAGAGAGTGGAGATGGGGGATCAATAAACCCGTCAACTTCGGGACACACTAGTGACTTGAATGATGCAATTCATGTTCCACTTGTAAATAATAAAATGAACATGAAATTAAAATGAACAAATCCCCTGTCGTTTACAAAATATAAACCTCAGTAACAGTTAAAGATTGATTTACATGTGTCAAGTCTCAACATCAGACATAAACAAATGCACATGCCATATGATTAGGTACGCCTCTCCATTCTTTTGTGTGAAATTGCGTAAACTGAAAAATAACACAGTGCCTTATGGGATTCCACCTTGCTATTAAGCCGGCAGCATTGCAGGCTAATTAGCCCCTACACCATCGGTCATTTTCACTCCCTCAGCTTTGTGTTCAAAATGGAGGAGGTCGAAGGGGCGAGGGGGTGATTTGGGATTCAACCACTCTTTCTTTTCATAATGCATAGAGATATTTAGAAGACGCAAGATTGTATCTGTCTGTGACATTATGTATTGGCAGTGCCATTGAGGCCATCTTCATTTCGACATAGTACATTTTCTTCTTCTACGTCTATGAGTTGGTAAACAAATTGAAAGGGTGCATACTGCCACATGGAGTGTGCTGTTTGAACAGTCATAAAGTCAATGTTTGTAAAGGAAGTCCAACCCAGTTGACTACTTTAAAATAGTGAAATTCCTCAATGGCACTGCACATGCTATAAATGTTTTTTTGGGTACTGGAGTCCTCTTTCTCTAAGTCGTAATGTGACTGTTGCATTGTGGGTGACTACTCTGATGGAATTTCTTTCTTTTTTTTAAACACCAAAAAACAAGACGATCAGCTGTGCCAGCTATCATGCCTTTGCTTAATGTTTCATCTTCTCATAAATAGCAAACCTGGCATGACCATAGAGTATGTCTTCAAAATCACCAGTCAAACAATATGATGAGGACCATTGTGTAATATGAAAAGGCTTTCCAGGGGTAATAGACAGATACACATTAACATTACATCAATCATATGACACTACCAGAGAATATTTGCCATTTTAAAGAAAAATATATATCTCACGAAAATCTGTTACGTAATAGTTTTTCAGATCAATGTTTTCCAGCATATTGTGTTCGGGTCCCTTTTTTTATTCAAACCTGCCAAGAAAGTCTTCAAAGAGAGCAACTTGTGTTTTTTTTTTAGGTTTGTTTAAAGATCCCTCCTCCTTCCACTCCAGTTGCAATAGAAGCAAAAAAAAATAAACATGGCCACTGCTGTCAGCCCCCCCAAAAAAGAAAGAAGACAGTCTTTTCTATCTCTCTTCATCACAGTCTGTCTTTCTCCTTCCCCTCTGCCTGAATGAAGCTACTCTACCATTCAAGAGTTTGGGGTCACTTAGAAATGTCCTTGTTTTTTTTTTTTTTAAGAAAAGCTCCTTTTTTTTGTCCATTAAAATAACATCAAAGTGATCAGAAATACAGTGTAGACATTGTTAATGTTGTAAATGACTATTGTAGCTGGATACGACAGATTTTTTTATGGAATATCTACGTAGGCGTACAGAGGCCCATTATCAGCAACCATCACTCCTGTGTTACAATGGCACGTTGTGTTAGCTATCGTTTTAAAAGGCTAATTGATCATTAGAAAACCCTTTTGCAATTATGTTAGCACAGCTGAAAACTGTTGTTCTGATTAAAGCAGCAATAAAACTGGCCTTCTTTAGATTAGTTGAGTATCTGGAGCATCAGCATTTGTGGGTTTGATTACAGGCTCAAAATGGCCAGAAACAAAGCACTTTCTTCTGAAACTCGTCAGTCTATTCTTGTTCTGAGAAAGCAAGAGGACCAGTTCATTGGTGTCTAGTTTGAGAAAGACGCCTCACAAGTCCTCAACTGGCAGCTTCATTAGAATAGTACCCACAAAACACCAGTCTCAACGTCAACAGTGAAGAGGCGACTCCAGGATTGCAAAGAAAAAGCCATATCTCAGACTGGCCAATACAAATAAAAGATTAAGATGGGCAAAAGAACACAGACACTGGACAGAGGAACTCTGCCTAGAAGGCCAACATCCCAGAGTCGCCTCTTCACTGTTGACGTTGAGATGGGTGTTTTGCGGGTACTATTTAATGAAGCTGTCAGTTGAGGACTTGTGAGGTGTCTGTTTCTCAAACTAGACACCAATGAACTGGTCCTGTTGCTCAGTTGTGCACCGGGGCCTCCCACTCCTCTTTCTATTCTGGTTAGAGACAGTTTGCGCTGTTCTGTGAAGGGAGTATTGCACAGCGTTGTACGAGATCTTCAGTTTCTTGGCAATTTCTTGCATGGAATAGTCTTCATTTCTCAGAACATGAATAGACTGACGAGTTTCAGAAGAAAGTGCTTTGTTATAGCCATTTTGAGCCTGTAATTGAACCCACAAATGCTGATGCTCCAGATACTCAACTAGTCTAAAGAAGGCCAGTTTTTTTGCTTCTTTAAATCAGGACAACATTTTTCAGCTGTGCTAACATAATTGCAAAAGGGTTTTCTAATGATCAATTAGCCTTTTAAAATGATGAAGTTGGATTAGCTAACACAACGTGCCATTGGAACACATGAGTGATGGTTGAGGATAATGGGCCTCTGTACACCTATGTAGATATTCCATTTTTAAAAATCTGCCGTTTCCAGCTACAATAATGTCTAAACTGTATTTCTGATCAATTTTATGTTATTTTAAATGAACAAAAAGAGTGTTTTTCTTTCAAAAACAAGGACATTTCTAAGTGACCCCAAACTTTTGAACGGTAGTGTATGTCTTTGGATATGGCAGCTAGTCTGTCCTTTCTCCTTTGCGTTATGATAATAATGCCCACTGTTTGTAGAAAGGAAAGGAAACCCCGTTTGTTTGTAGGAAGGGAAGGAAACCCAGTTTGTTTGTAGGAAGGGAAGGAAGGAAACCCAGTTTGTTTGTAGAAAGGGAAGGAAACCCAGTTTGTTTGTAGGAAGGGAAGGAAGGAAACCCAGTTTGTTTGTAGGAAGGGAAGGAAGGAAACCCAGTTTGTTTGTAGAAAAGGAAGGAAGGAAGGAAACCCAGTTTGTTTGTAGGAAGGGAAGGAAGGAAACCCAGTTTGTTTGTAGAAAGGGAAGGAAACCCAGTTTGTTTGTAGGAAGGGAAGGAAGGAAACCCAGTTTGTTTGTAGAAAGGGAAGGAAGGAAACCCAGTTTGTTTGTAGGAAGGGAAGGAAGGAAACCCAGTTTGTTTGTAGGAAGGGAAGGAAGGAAACCCAGTTTGTTTGTAGAAAGGGAAGGAAGGAAACCCAGTTTGTTTGTAGAAAAGGAAGGAAGGAAGGAAACCCAGTTTGTTTGTAGGAAGGGAAGGAAGGAAACCCAGTTTGTTTGTAGGAAGGGAAGGAAACCGAGTTTGTAGGAAGGGAAGGAAACCCAGTTAGAAAACTGTAAAAGGAAACTACTAACTCTAAACTGAACAAATCAAAAAGAATGAAGAAGTTCGGATCCCAAAGTCTAGCATAGTATGTCCTCCTTACACAAGGATGGGGCCCTTCAGTTTAAGTGGTGTTAAGAGCTAGGTCACGTAGTTTGTTGATTAATACAAATCGCCTGGATGTTGGTAGTCTAGTCCTCCACAGGTAGGCAGGCCGGGCTGGCTCTAGTGTCCCAATACAGGTCACCTACGAGGGCCATTCCCCCCTATCCTACTCCAAGGCTTCGGACCTACTCCTGGCCTCCTCAGCTGCATTTGCAAGACTTGACGATCATGTTGGATAGCTGCTCTACTTTAGGGGTACGTCCAGAGTAGTAGAGAATGGTGAGAGGCTCCAGGTCCTGGGGAACGCAGCAGGGAGAGGCTGAGGCCTCTGGGTTCAGAGTGTTATACAAGCTCAGCAGCTATGGAGGAACAGGAAAGAGATGAGGGTATAAAATATACTTTTTTTGGTCCACCAACCATTCAGATTTTTTTTTAACCAGACAATATATTTTTGGGCATTTAAAATTTTCAACAAAACACACACACAAAAAAAAACTATTAACATGCTTTCTAATGTTTCTAAAATAAATGTATTACTAGTAAGAAGTAAATATAGTCTATTGAAAAATTACATTTTTTGTGATCTGAGTCTAACCAAAATATCACAGACGAGACAAATGTTCACCTGCCCCTTTAAGAGCGGAAGGTTACGGTGGTAGCACGACTCCAGTCATGTTTGTATCTGTGAGATTGAGTCTGACTAGTAGAAACGCTGTCTTCTCTTCTCTAGCAGTTGTGACTTAAACATAGAAAAACAACCTTGCTTGTCAACAAAATAATGTAAATAGCTAAGAAAAACAAGGACAAAGTCTCACTTCAGTAGACTTTCGTTTCAAGTAAATTAAACACATTTTTATGCCTAAGCGCAGCTCTTCAGGTGTGCTCAGCCCCAGCCAGGCAGTGTTGCAGCGCGAGGTGGGATAGGCTATATAGGATTTGTAGTTTCGATTTTATGTGATTAATTTACCAGCTATGAAACAAAATGGCGGAAATACTTTGAAAACAGTTACTGCAGCATTTTTTACTGTAAATGTGATCATATTTCACCATTTTTATTCAAACACAAGTGAAACGCTCGCACAGTGGAGCCCTGACTTCCCACCAACAAGGCTGGTGAAACAGACATCTTAAAATCTACCCGCAGGTGACAGGTGTTCATTTTAGGCTGTGAAAGAGACATTTTGGTGTTGCTGATGTGGAAGCTGAAATGTGGATTAATGTTGATTAATGTGCAACTGTCCCGGTCTACTAAATTGCGTAAATAAATCAATCCTGGAAGATCTGAATTTTATTCTGGTTGAGTCCTGTGTATGATGTCTCACTGTACCTTAGCTACCTTACATGGGCTATTGAGCAGCTACCTAGCTAGCCTGTATTGTTTTGTCATTATAGCCTTAGCGCATATAACCACAATTGCCCTCACCTGTGTCTGCGGTGTCAGATTGCCCTCACTTGTGTGTGTGTGTGTGTGTGTGTGTGTGGTGTCAGAATGCCCTCACCTGTGTGTGTGTGGTGTCAGATTACCCTCACCTGTGTGTGTGTGGTGTCAGATTACCCTCACCTGTGTGTGTGTGGTGTCAGATTACCCTCACCTGTGTGTGTGTGGTGTCAGATTACCCTCACCTGTGTGTGTGTGTGTGGTGTCAGATTACCCTCACCTGTGTGTGTGTGTGGTGTCAGATTACCCTCACCTGTGTGTGTGTGTGTGTGTGTGTGTGGTGTCAGATTACCCTCACCTGTGCGTGTGTGTGGTGTCAGATTACCCTCACCTGTGTGCGTGTGTGGTGTCAGATTACCCTCACCTGTGCGTGTGTGTGGTGTCAGATTACCCTCACCTGTGTGTGTGTGTGGTGTCAGATTACCCTCACCTGTGTGTGTGTGGTGTCAGATTACCCTCACCTGTGCGTGTGTGGTATCGGAGCTCCTCAGGTAGGGGCAGGGTCCAGAGCAGTAGTTAGCGAAGTATCCTTTAGGCTCGTGGATCCACTTCCAGTCCAGGTCTCGACGGAAGTCGATGTAGAGACGACGGACACAGCAGTTCTCCTCAACAGTGCTGGGGGGGGGGGGGCACAACAAACTATGGTGAATCACTCATACCTTCTCACTCATACAACAATGAGCTAGGTAGTCAGCTTTGATAACTGTTCAGTTACAACTCAACGGTTTTCTTGTTAACAACACAGAACTTTAGAGTCAGTTGAAGTTGCAAGGAAGTTTTTAAAAGTTTCTCGTCTTGATCAACCAACACATGAACAGTTTTATATTGCACATATGGGAAGGTTAGCTGGCTCATTGATCCTTCATCTGCTATTGTTGTTTATATTACAGCAGATGTATCAGAAACCACTTCTAAGGCGCCTTTCAGGACATGACAACCGATAGGTGGAAACACAAGTGCTAACAGTTTCAGTAAGGGTCCTTACGAGAAGCAGTAGTTGGTGTCCAGGGCCCTTTTGCGTCTGCGTGGCTGTGAGTCGAGGCGGTGAGGAGGGATCATCATGAGGATGAGGTGAGGCAGGTATTGCTCCTTCTGTTCCTTCTTCTTCTTCTTCTTCTTCTTCAGACGACCCAGGTCCCAACGACCCACCTCCTCATACTCCCCTTCCATACCTATAGCAGCAGGAGGGCAGACATTATATATCAGCCAATACATGTTACAGGGCATAGGTCAGACTTTTTCTATGTTTCTCCCCTGCAGCAGAGAGAGGGGTCAAAGGTCAGTCATTACAATACAACTTTATTAATCCCAGAGGTGCGATTTGTTCAGGGTGGACAGGATGCTTTCAAATTAGGACAATCATAGACAGTATAAGAAATACAAGATCAACACTTAAGACATCAATTAAAATGTGCATGGTGCAATTTAAGAAACTAAAAGTTCACGGAAGCCACAGTTGTTAATTAATGTCAGGGCTGAACTATCTCTAGAATAGTCCCTAGGTCTTCCTTTATGGTCCTGTTAACCAGGTGGATGGCCTCGGGCTCAAACCAGGCCCTGCTCCTATTGGTGCAGCACTTCAGACAGAGTAGGCTGCATCATAAGGGGGAGCAGTTTGAACTGCGGGTTGAGAACAACGGGTGCTGTCCCCCAGGACGTCATAGGCCTTCCTCCTCAGTTACTGAGCTAGTCCTATTGTGACTTTGTGTCTTATAAAGCCTTTTTAAAAATGTTTTGGGGTTTTTTTGGGGGGGGGGGGGGGATGTCAGTTCAAAGTTCCGTTTGTCAAAAGGAACACAGATGCAGCTCAAGAAGATAGAGGACAGAGCGAGACTTGCAGTTCATTGCCAGTTATTGGGTGGTAACAACAAAGAGGAGACCACACAAAGAAGATAATGTTATGCCTACTGACCTTTGAACTTGACCTCCAGCACTTCGTTCACATTATCGATGATGTCACCGTTGGGGTTGAAGGTGTGGCATGGGCAGTGTACGCTGATCTCCAGACCCAGGTTGGTCTCTGACAGGAGAGAGGCATCATGTCAATAAATTAGTGCTGAGCGATTAACCTAAATATGATTATTTTTTAAACGAATTGACCGAAGTCGGTTCAATTATTTGAATTCCATTTAGTTCGTTTTTTTTCTTCTTCTGTGAGCTCGATGTGTAGTTTCTGTAGAGATAAATCAGATCCAGCCTGAACTGTGTGATGTAGTAGGGAGTTGTAGTTTCTGTAGAGATTAATCAGATCCAGCCTGAACTGCGCAATGTAGTAGGGAGTTGTAGTTTCTCGAGAGAGATGAATCAGATCCAGCCTGAACTGTGTGATGTAGTAGGGAGTTATAGTTTCTGTAGAGATTAATCAGATCCAGCCTGAAATGTGCGATGTAGTAGGGAGTTGTAGTTTCTGTAGAGATTAATCAGATCCAGCCTAAAATGTGCGATGTAGTAGGGAGTTGTAGTTTCTCTAGAGATAAATGAGATCCAGCCTGAACTGTGTGATGTAGTAGGGAGTTGTAGTTTCTCTAGAGATAAATCAGATCCAGCCTGAAATGTGCGATGTAGTAGGGAGTTGTAGTTTCTGTAGAGATAAATCAGATCCAGCCTGAAGTGTGTGATGTAGTAGGGAGTTGTAGTTTCTGTAGAGATACATCAGATCCAGCCTGAACTGTGTGATGTAGTAGGGAGTTGTAGTTTCTCTAGAGATACATCAGATCCAGCCTGAACTGTGCGATGTAGTAGGGAGTTGTAGTTTCTCTAGAGATAAACCAGACCAGACCATGATGTAGTAGGGAGTTGTAGTTTCTGTAGAGATACATCAGATCCAGCCTGAACTGTGTGATGTAGTAGGGAGTTGTAGTTTCTCTAGAGATAAATCAGATCCAGCCTGAACTGTGTGATGTAGTAGGGAGTTGTAGTTTCTCTAGAGATAAATCAGTCAGCCTGAACTGTGTGATGTAGTAGGGAGTTGTAGTTTCTGTAGAGATAAATCAGTCAGCCTGAACTGTGTGATGTAGTAGGGAGTTGTAGTTTCTGTAGAGATAAATCAGTCAGCCTGAACTGTGTGATGTAGTAGGGAGTTGTAGTTTCCAACAGGCCAATATTCTATACTGAACAAAAATATAAACGCAACATGTAAAGTGTTGGTCCCACGTTTCATGAGCTGAAATAAAAGATCCCAGAAATGTTCCATACACACAAAAGCTTAATTCTCTCAAATTTTGTGCACACATTTGTTTACATCCCTGTTAGTGAGCATTTCTCTTTTGCCAAGATAATCCATCCACCTGATAGTTGTGGCATATCAAGAAGCTGATTAAACAGCATGATCATTACACAGGTGCATGTTGTGCTGAGGACAATAAAAGGCCACTCCAAATTGTGCAGTTTTGTCACACAACACAATGCCACAGACATCTCAAGTTTTGAGAGAGCGAGCAATTGACATGCAGACTGTAGGAATGTTCACCAGAGCTGTTGCCAGAGAATTTAATGTCAATTTCTCTACCATAAGCCGCCACCAACGTTGTTTTAGAGAATTTGGCAGTACATTCAACCGGCCTCACAACAACAGACCACGTGTAACCACGCCAACCCAGGACCTCTACATCCAGCTTCTTCACCTGCGGGATCGTCTGAGACCAGCCACCTGGACATCTGATAAAACCGAGGAGTATTTCTGTCACATTGAAGGAGAACCATTGTAATAAAGCCCCTTTGTGGGTAAAAACGGATTCTGATTAGCTGGACCTGGCTCCCAAGTGGGTGGGCCTATGCCCTCCCAGGCCCACCCTTGGCTGCCCAGTCATGTGAAATCCATAGATTAGAGCCAAATGAATCTATTTCAATTGACTGATTTGCTTATATTAACTGTGACTCAGTAAAAGGAGTTGAAATTGTTACATGTGGCGTTTATATTTTTTGTTCAGTATACATTGTTTAGTGCAGAAAATGTGGTAATTAACTACAATGACCAGAATCCATTGCATGGGCGCTTAAACTTGACATGGAGACAGAGAAGATGGAGAGGGATAGAAAGCAGTTGGGTTACGAGCCTGAAAATACATGAAGTGATTGACAGGTGGCATTCAGCAGCCATTACAAGTACGCCTCATTTACTTTGAACTACTAAAATAGTGATTTTGTCAGACAGCAGCTCTATGGAGATGAGATGATGACTTGTGAACTAAATAATTAAGTAATTAAATAAAACTAATGTAATATACACAACAGCTGACATTTTATATTAAATTCATGTGAATAAGTGATGGTTAATAAGTGATCAGCAGTAACGGACAGTCACCAGCATCATGGGACTTTTATTCATTGTTTTATTCTGTGTTACACCATTCAACCCACACAATGCATTTCATGTATTATAATTTTTTGTATTTTTTTCCCGCTGAAACCCAAACCGATCTCAGAAATGCACTAAATTGCTCAACACTACAATCAATTAATTCATTAATCAATCAATCAATCAATCAATCAATCAATCAATCAATCAATCAATCAATCAATCAATCAATCGTGGCATCCTCACCTCTGTACATCAACCACTCCCGTACCGTCTCTGTCACGTCGAAGAAGACCCATTCTGGCGGTCCCTTGGTCAGCACGTTCTTGGCTCCAATGTAGCGCTGCTTAGCTATGTGCTCGTCTGGCCTCAGGATCTGAAAACCGAGGGTAGGTGAGTTACTGCATATGAACGATACAGAGTCACTACACTGATGCTGTTGGAACTAGTGGAGACATAAGCTAAACTTGTGAGAAGAAGCATAAAGAAACTCCACAATAAGGACATAATTTCTGCCATTACTGCCATGGCACTGCATGTCATATTCTAGAGCAGAGGCTTTAGAGAGAGATGCTTGTAGAATGTTTTGGGTACATTCAGTTTAATAATAAAAAAAAGTGAATCGGCATCCAAAAACAGACTCAATTAAAACACTCAAACAGTGGAGGCTCATCAGAGGAGGAAGAGGAGGAACATCCTCCTCTGTGAATTTCATAAAAATAGTAAAACATTAAAGTTATCCTTTTTAGATAAAACTATAATAAATATATTCACGTCACCAAATAATTTATTAAAACACACTATTTTGCAAAGGTCTACAGTGGCCTCAACAGCACTCTGTAGGGTAGCACCATGGTGTAGCCAGAGGACAGCTAGCTTCCATCCTCCTCTGGGTACATTGACTTCAATACAAAACCTAGGAGGCTCATGGTTCTCACCCCTTTCCATAGACTTACACAGTAATTATGACAACTTCCGGAGGACGTCCTCCAACCTATCAGAGCTCTTGAAGCATGAACTGACATTTTTTCTGCCCAATCACAGGATCAGAGAATTAATCTAGTACTGGAAGCATAAACTACAGCTAGCTAGCACTGCAGTGTATAAAGAGAGAGAAAGACAATAGTTGAACAGTTTAACAAATTAATTTCTTCCAAAATGAGTGAGAAGCAAGAGAGAGAGACAGATTTCATTTTTTTTCACTTTCACTTACTTTGCTAGCAAACACAGCTAGTTTAGCCTACTCAAACAGAGGGAGCTATGTTAGCTAGCTGGCTATGACTTGCCAACACAACATTGGAACTATTCCAAGTCAAGGTAAGCTTTTGGTTTTACTAAAGTGTTGTCACCGGGGCCTGTCGGTGTAACTGCTTACTGACTGTACACTGTAACGTTACTGCATGATTGTAGCGGGTTTACTAACGCATTAGTTCTATTAGCTATGTTGACTATGATGTTACTTTAGCTAATATGGTGACAACGATGTAGGCTATGTGCAGTGGTTTGGTTTGGAAAGGTTTTTAAGCCTGGTCACATACAGCTGATGTGTTGTACATTGAAGTCCACAAGCGAAGGAAAGAGGTGAGAGGAGGAGAGCGCATAGATGTGAGAAGGAATACAACGTGGCTGCTGTGAAAGTGAACTGTGTTTATGTGTGATCAGGGGTGTATTCATTCCGCCGATTCTGTTAAAAAGTTTCTTAAACGGAAGCAAACTGAACAAAACAAGGATAAAACATTCCTGAATTTGTCCAATTTAAACTCTCGTTTGCAACTGCTGGACTAATGATGCAGCTAGATGCAGGCAAGAGTGTACAGAGTCTGCCCCGAGCCAGACCCTGTACACATTCTCCAGGACATATTAGCGTTACCCTGCCCCGAGCCAGACCCTGTACACATTCTCCAGGACATATTAGCGTTACCCTGCCCCGAGCCAGACCCTGTACACATTCTCCAGGACATATTAGCGTTACCCTGCCCCGAGCCAGACCCTGTACACATTCTCCAGGACATATTAGCGTTACCCTGCCCCGAGCCAGACCCTGTACACATTCTCCAGGACACACTAGCGTTACCCTGCCCCGAGCCAGACCCTGTACACATTCTCCATTCTGACATTCTGTCATTTGGAACACACATTCCATGTTGATGCCTGATGACATGGATGTTTCTTTGCAGGCCTTTATGTTCCCCGCCTCTAAATGAAACTAGGAGGAAAGACTTATCATTGTCAAATTAAATTTTATTGGTCACATACACATGGTTAGCAGATGTTAATGCGAGTGTAGCGAAATGCTTGTGCTTCTAGTTATGACAGAGCAGTATATCGAACAAGTAATCTAACAAATTCACAACAACTACCTTATACACACAACTGTAAAGGGATTAATAAGAATATGTACATATAAATATATGGACGAGCGATGGCCGAGCGGCATAGGCAAGATGCAGTAGAGGGTATAGAATACAGTATATACATATGAGATGAGTAATGTAGGATATGTAAACATTATTAAAGTGACATTATTTAAAGTGATTAGTGATACCTTTATTAAGTCAGTTTATTTAAGTGGCCAGAGATTTGAGTCTGTATGTTGGCAGCAGCCACTCAATGTTAGTGATGGCTGTTTAACAGTCTGATGGCCTTGAGATAGAAGCCGTTTTTCAGTCTCTCGGTCCCAGCTTTGATGCACCTGTACTGACCTTTCCTTCTGGATGATAGCGGGGTGAACAGGCTCGGAAGAGACCATCTCTGCCGGCGCCATCTTGTTGGCGCCATCTTGTTGGCGCCGGCAGAGATGGTCGCCTTGCTTCAGGTCCTTAGAAAACTATGCAGTTATTTCTTGGGGGTCAGGTGGAGTTAAAGATCTCTGAAGGACATGGAGAGATGGAGGGTACCTTTACATACCTGGTACAGCTCGACCCTCTGTTCGTTCCTATTGGCAGCAGAGTTTGGAACCCTGAGAGCACGGAACTCAGCTCGGAACAGGTTGGTGGAGTTCCTCTCCATGGCCGACACATTGAAACGGAACACTTTGGAGGTGATGCCTTTAGGACAGTAGTGAAGGTCATCTGTAGGACAGAGAGAGGAGACCTTTAGGACAGTAGTGAAGGTCATCTGTGGGACAGAGAGAAGAGACCTTTAGGACAGTAGGGAAGGTCATCTGTAGGACAGAGAGAAGAGACCTTTAGGACAGTAGTGAAGGTCATCTGTAGGACAGAGAGAAGAGACCTTTAGGACAGTAGGGAAGGTCATCTGTAGGACAGAGAGAAGAGACCTTTAGGACAGTAGGGAAGGTCATCTGTGGGACAGAGAGAAGAGACCTTTAGGACAGTAGGGAAGGTCATCTGTAGGACAGAGAGAAGAGACCTTTAGGACAGTAGGGAAGGTCATCTGTAGGACAGAGAGAAGAGACCTTTAGGACAGTAGGGAAGGTCATCTGTAGGACAGAGAGAGGAGACCTTTAGGACAGTAGTGAAGGTCATCTGTAGGACAGAGAGAGGAGACCTTTAGGACAGTAGGGAAGGTCATCTGTAGGACAGAGAGAAGAGACCACAGTCAGTAACAATGAACCAGATTATGTTCCTACAAATCTTAACCAATAGACTGGTTGCAGGTGATGACATTGGGAGAGTAGGGCAGTTGTTGGAGTCAGAGAGGAGACAGTAGGGCAGGTTTTTGGAGACAGAGAGGAGACAGTAGGGCAGGTTGTTGGAGACAGAGAGGAGACAGTAGGGCAGGTTGTTGGAGACAGAGAGGAGACAGTAGGGCAGGTTGTTGGAGACAGAGAGGAGACAGTAGGGCAGGTTGTTGGAGACAGAGAGGAGACAGACAGTAGGGCAGGCTGTTGGAGACAGAGAGGAGACAGACAGTAGGGCAGGCTGTTGGAGACAGAGAGGAGACAGACAGTAGGGCAGGTTGTTGGAGACAGAGAGGAGACAGTAGGGCAGGTTGTTGGAGACAGAGAGGAGACAGACAGTAGGGCAGGCTGTTGGAGACAGAGAGGAGACAGACAGTAGGGCAGGTTGTTGGAGACAGAGAGGAGACAGACAGTAGGGCAGGTTGTTGGAGAAAGAGAGGAGACAGACAGTGGGGCAGGTTGTTGGAGACAGAGAGGAGACAGTAGAGCAGGCTGTTGGAGACAGAGAGGAGACAGTAGGGCAGGTTGTTGGAGACAGAGAGGAGACAGTAGGGCAGGCTGTTGGAGACAGAGAGGAGACAGACAGTAGGGCAGGTTGTTGGAGACAGAGAGGAGACAGACAGTAGGGCAGGTTGTTGGAGACAGAGAGGAGACAGACAGTAGGGCAGGTTGTTGGAGACAGAGAGGAGACAGTAGGGCAGGCTGTTGGAGACAGAGAGGAGACAGACAGTAGGGCAGGTTGTTGGAGACAGAGAGGAGACAGACAGTAGGGCAGGTTGTTGGAGACAGAGAGGAGACAGACAGTAGGGCAGGTTGTTGGAGACAGAGAGGAGACAGTAGGGCAGGCTGTTGGAGACAGAGAGGAGATAGACAGTAGGGCAGGCTGTTGGAGACAGAGAGGAGACAGACAGTAGGGCAGGCTGTTGGAGACAGAGAGGAGACAGACAGTGGGGCAGGTTGTTGGAGACAGAGAGGAGACAGACAGTGGGGCAGGTTGTTGGAGACAGAGAGGAGGCAGTAGGGCAGGTTGTTGGAGACAGAGAGGAGACAGACAGTAGGGCAGGTTGTTGGAGACAGAGAGGAGACAGTAGGGCAGGTTGTTGGAGACAGAGAGGAGACAGACAGTGGGGCAGGTTGTTGGAGACAGAGAGGAGACAGTAGGGCAGGTTGTTGGAGACAGAGAGGAGACAGTAGGGCAGGTTGTTGGAGACAGAGAGGAGACAGTAGGGCAGGTTGTTGGAGACAGAGAGGAGACAGTAGAGCAGGTTGTTGGAGACAGAGAGGAGACAGACAGTAGGGCAGGCTGTTGGAGACAGAGAGGAGACAGACAGTAGGGCAGGCTGTTGGAGACAGAGAGGAGACAGACAGTAGTGCAGGCTGTTGGAGACAGAGAGGAGACATTAGGGCAGGTTGTTGGAGACAGAGAGGAGACAGACAGTAGGGCAGGCTGTTGGAGACAGAGAGGAGACAGACAGTAGGGCAGGCTGTTGGAGACAGAGAGGAGACAGACAGTAGGGCAGGTTGTTGGAGACAGAGAGGAGACACACAGTAGGGCAGGTTGTTGGAGACAGAGAGGAGACAGACAGTAGGGCAGGCTGTTAGAGACAGAGAGGAGACAGACAGTAGTGCAGGTTGTTGGAGACAGAGAGGAGACAGTAGGGCAGGTTGTTGGAGACAGAGAGGAGACAGACAGTGGGGCAGGTTGTTGGAGACAGAGAGGAGACAGACAGTAGGGCAGGTTGTTGGAGACAGAGAGGAGACAGACAGTAGTGCAGGTTGTTGGAGACAGAGAGGAGACAGACAGTAGGGCAGGTTGTTGGAGACAGAGAGGAGACAGACAGTAGGGCAGGCTGTTGGAGACAGAGAGGAGACAGACAGTAGGGCAGGTTTTTGGAGACAGAGAGGAGACAGACAGTAGGGCAGGTTGTTGGAGACAGAGAGGAGACAGACAGTAGGGCAGGTTGTTGGAGACAGAGAGGAGACAGTAGGGCAGGTTGTTGGAGACAGAGAGGAGACAGTAGGGCAGGTTGTTGGAGACAGAGAGGAGACAGTAGGGCGGGCTGTTGGAGACAGAGAGGAGACAGACAGTAGGGCAGGTTGTTGGAGACAGAGAGGAGACAGTAGGGCAGGTTGTTGGAGACAGAGAGGAGACAGTAGGGCGGGCTGTTGGAGACAGAGAGGAGACAGTAGGGCAGGCTGTTGGAGACAGAGAGGAGGGCAGTTTATTTGTAAGAAACAGGCATAGGAGGACAGAGCTCAGTAAATGCTTGCACACTGATGTTAATACTCTTAGCACAGTCGGGCAGGTCTTCTGTAAGAGAGACGGGAGACAGAAGAAAGAGATCAGACATGATCACTTTGGAGGCGATGTCCTGCGGGCAGTAGGGAAGGTCACCTACAACCGTCAGAGGAAGAAGAAGAAGGAAGCACTACTACAATGTGACGTCATCTATACATATCGGTGAATGCCTGTTGTTATCCAAACATTGATGAAGGCTGTGACCCAAATGAATCCGTTTGCTCTGACCTGTGCTGCTTGAAAAAAAAAAAACCTTCATATTATTTCACTGTAGGATTTCCCTTTTTCCCCAGTATATGACTTATGAACCCAGCACACAAATACTTTGTTATTACATATTTAGTTGAACACGCCAATTCCTCTTTCTACAGACAGAAGAGACCCAGCTCAGTAACATTCAAACCAACATGCAGATGACTGTAAGTTACCACAAAGCTAAACCAGTGGACTCCAGCGTGGTTTTTAACCACAGAAGTTATCATTGCAAACTTCACAGCAGTGAGGGTGCTGCTGGCTCAAACGAGGGAGGTTCTGTCGTCGCAACACATGTGACCGCCCTGTTTTGATAACATAACCAATGGGTTGAGCCACTCAAAAAAGATACTTCTTGAGGGGCCCCATCCGTGACATTTCAAGGTAGCTGTGGAGTGAGCTTACGGGCAAGTTCTTACCTCCGTTACATAAAAAATGTCTGCTTTGTACAGAATGAATGTCAATGCGAATCTAATACCTTCTCAGACAAGCAATTGACGCCCTTATAAAAAATAACATGTCAGAAAACTTCCTACCCATTGACCAAAATTGGTTGAAAGACATCTTTTCAAACCACAACAATGTATTTTCAAAGTCTTTTCAAACCACAGATATGTATTTTCAGTCTTTTCAAACCACAAATATGTATTTTCAAAGTCTTTTCAACATCTTGTGCGCATAGGTACACGTTGAACCACCACTGATAAGCCAAGAGTTGACTCGGTAGATATTTCCCCTGCATAGTTCAGTAGACACCACATTTCCTCCTTAATGCAGTTCACCTCTATAGACCAGCAGATACCACATTTCCTCCTTAACGTAGTTCACCTCTATAGACCAGTAGATACCACATTTCCTCCTCAATGTAGTTCACCTCTATAGACCAGTAGATACCACATTTCCTCCTTAATGTAGTTCACCTCTTTAGACCAGTAGATACCACATTTCCTCCTTAACGTAGTTCACCTCTATAGACCAGTAGATACCACATTTCCTCCTTAACGTAGTTCACCTCTATAGACCAGTAGATACCACATTTCCTCCTTAACGCAGTTCACCTCTATAGACCAGTAGATACCACATTTCCTCCTTAACGTAGTTCACCTCTATAGACCAGTAGATACCACATTTCCTCCTTAACGTAGTTCACCTCTATAGACCAGTAGATACCACATTTCCTCCTTAACGCAGTTCACCTCTATAGACCAGTAGATACCACATTTCCTCCTTAATGTAGTTCACCTCTATAGACCAGTATAATACCACATTTCCTCCTTAACGCAGTTCACCTCTATAGACCAGTAGATACCACATTTCCTCCTTAATGTAGTTCACCTCTATAGACCAGTAGATACCACATTTCCTCCTTAATGTAGTTCACCTCTATAGACCAGTAGATACCACATTTCCTCCTCAATGTAGTTCACCTCTATAGACCAGTAGATACCACATTTCCTCCTTAACGCAGTTCACCTCTATAGACCAGTAGATACCACATTTCCTCCTTAATGTAGTTCACCTCTATAGACCAGTAGATACCACATTTCCTCCTCAATGTAGTTCACCTCTATAGACCAGTAGATACCACATTTCCTCCTTAATGTAGTTCACCTCTATAGACCAGTAGATACCACATTTCCTCCTTAACGCAGTTCACCTCTATAGACCAGTAGATACCACATTTCCTCCTTAATGTAGTTCACCTCGTTAGACCAGTTGTTTTCCCGCGTCAAATTTAGTCGCAGCTCACAATGTCTTCGTCCCAAATGGCACCCCATTTCCTATATAGTGCACTACTTTTGACCACTACCAATAGAGCTTTGGTCAAAAAGGATTGCACTATATAGGAAATATGATGCCATTTGTGACACAGCCAGTAAACGTTAATGATGTAAAGCAGTCAATGCCCTCAAACGACTTTACTTCTTTCCTGAATGAACCCTTTACACATGGCTTCAGCATGGAACCCGATAACACGCTTCCGTTATCAGCTGAAGTCAAGGGGGCTAGAAGCATCTGGGGGTGGGTGGGGGGACATTTATTTTCTAAGTGAAGTAGTGTCCCTGTTTGACTTGGAGCGACTTCACCTCTCTGGTATTCGGCCTATCAAAAACCCTGCTGTCCTCAGTGGGCTGGGATTGACCCTTAGACCAGACCTCCGACCATATTCAGAAAATCCCTCAGAGTAATAGTGCTGATATAAGATCAGGTCCTCTCTGTCCATATAATGTTATTCAATATGATCTAAAAAGGTAAAACAAATCCTTTTTCAGCTCTCCTACGCTGGGTTTGTGAATACAGGGCTAGCCCAGCCCACCCCAGTACAGACCGGACCAGATCAGATCCAGCACTCACAGTCCTTCGGCTCCGACCACATGATGGCTTCTCGACAACACCTACCCTCCGCTCCTCTATCCCTGCCCTCAAATAACCCCGTCTGTCTCCTGTCTCCCCTACCCTGTCCATCCCTGCCCTGTCCATCCCTTTCTTTCCCTTTAACTTTGTTTCATTTGCACCTGTCAGGGATTTGAGGCGGTGCAGACGCTAGCCTTAGATCTGCCAAATGTCAACAGTGTACCTAAAGCCTTTCAGCAGAGCTGTCAGGAGCTAAAGTGTTTGCCCACACCATGCTAAAGAGGTGGGAAAGGAAAGGAGTGATGTCACTGGCTCGGAGTCAACAGCAGATCCACCGAAAGCAAAACTTCTTCAGAAAGAGAGAGACAGAGAGAAAGAGAGACAGAGACAGAAAAGACAGAAACAGACAAAAGACAGAAAGAGAAACAGAGACAGAGAGAAAGAGAGAGACAGAGAGAGAGACAAAGACCTATGCTCCGTCCCAAATGGCACCCTATTCCCTACCTTTGATGAGAGTCTAGTCGTGCACTGTTTTGGGTTCTTTTTGCTGTATCTGTCCACCAGCTAGGTCTTGACCGCAGTACTTTCTTGGAAATACGCCTCTCTGCAAACACAGGAAGCCAGTCCTCTCAGTCTCTCACCTCCCTCTAAAACACTTATTCTGGTGTGACTCACAGTTACTCTGGTCTGAGGAAGTTGGAGGTGTCTGGTCTGAAGTAGGAGGTGTCTGGTCTGAGGAAGTAGGAGGTGTCTGGTCTGAAGTAGGAGGGGTCTGGTCTGAAGTAGGAGGTGTCTGGTCTGAGGAAGTAGGAGGTGTCTGGTCTGAAGTAGGAGGTGTCTGGTCTGAGGAAGTAGGAGGTGTCTGGTCTGAAGTAGGAGGGGTCTGGTCTGAGGAAGTAGGAGGTGTCTGGTCTGAGGAAGTAGGAGGTGTCTGGTCTGAAGTAGGAGGTGTCTGGTCTGAAGTAGGAGGTGTCTGGTCTGAAGTAGGAGGTGTCTGGTCTGAGGAAGTAGGAGGTGTCTGGTCTGAAGTAGGAGGTGTCTGGTCTGAAGTAGGAGGTGTCTGGTCTGAGGAAGTAGGAGGTGTCTGGTCTGAAGTAGGAGGTGTCTGGTCTGAAGTAGGAGGGGTCTGGTCTGAAGTAGGAGGAGTCTGGTCTGAAGTAGGAGGGGTCTGGTCTGAAGTAGGAGGGGTCTGAAGTAGAAAAGGCTTTGAACAGATCTAGTAAGGTGGAAAGCACCTTGACCAAGGGATATAACTTCAAAGATTTTCTTTATATGAGGAAGTTTGTGCACCTGGTGAAGTCCATCTGGCAAAGGGGGGTTCATCATAACACTAATATAACGTCATCATGATATGTGCTCTCTTTATTTCCACAATAAGGGGTACCATATTGGCCAATGGCACTACAGTGGCAAGAAAAAGTATGTAAACCCTTTGGAATTACCTGCATTTCTGCATACATTTTACATAACATTTGATCTGATCTAAGTCACAACAATAGACAAACAGTGTGCTTAAACTAATAACACACAAATTATTGTATTTTTCTTGTCTATATTGAATACATCATTTAAACATTCAAAGTGTAGGTTGGAAAAAGTATGTGAACACCCTAGGCTAATGACTTCTCCAAAAGCTAATTGGAGTCAGGAGTCAGCTATCCTGGAATCCAATCAATGAGACGAGATTGGAGATGTTGGTTAGAGCTTCCCTGCCCCATAAAAAAACACTCACAAAATTTGAGTTTGCTATTCACAAGAATCATTGCCTGATGTGAACCATGCCTCGAACAAAACAGATCTCAGAAGATTTACAATTAAGAATTGTTGCCTTGCATAAAGTTGGAAAGGGTTACAAAAGTATCTCTAAAAGTCAGTCCACGGTAAGACAAATTGTCTATAAATGGAGAAATTTCAGCACTGTTGCTACTCTCCCTAGGAGTGGCCGTCCTGCAAAGATGACTGCAAGAGCACAGCGCAGAATGCTCAATGAGGGTAAGAAGAATCTTAGAGTGTCAGCTAAAGACTTACAGAAATCTCTGAAAGATGCTAACATTATTGTTGACGAATCTACAATACGTAAAACACTAAACAAGAATGATGTTCATGGGAGGACACCACGGAAGAAGCCACTACTGCTGTCCCAAAAAAATTGCTGTACGTCTGAAGTTCGCAAAAGAGCACCTGGATGTTCCACAGCGCTACTGGCAAAATATTCTGTGGACAGATGAAACTACAGTTGAGTTGTTTGGAAGGAACACACAACACTATGTGGAGAAAAAAAAGGAACAGGACACCAACATAAAAACCTCATCCCAACTGTAAAGTATGGTGGATGGAGCATCATGGTTTGGGGCTGCTTTGCTGCCGTAGGGCCTGGACAGCTTGCTATCATCGACGGAAAAATGAAATCCCAAGTTTATTAAGACATTTTGCAGGAGAATGTAAGGCCATCTGTTCGCCAATTGAAGCTCAACAGAAGTTAGGTGATGCAACCGGACAACAACCCAAAAGACAGAAGTAAATCAACAACAGAATGGTTTGAACAGAAGAAAATACGCTTTCTGGAGTGGCCCAGTCAGAGTACTGACCTCACCCCGATTGAGATGCTGTGGGATGACCTCAAGAAAGCGGTTCACACCAGACATACCAAGAATATTGTGGAACTGAAACAGTTTTGTAAAGAGGACGGGTCCAAAATTCCTCCTGACCCTTGTGCAGGTCTGATCGGCAACTACAGAAAACATTTGGTTGAGGTTATTGCTGCCAAAGGAGGGTCAACCAGTTATTACATCCAAGGGTTCACATGGTTCACATACTTTTTCCACCCTGCACTGTGAATGTTTACACGGTGTGTTCAATAAAGACATGAAAAAATATAATTGTTTGTGTTATTAGTTTAAGTAGACTGTGTTTGTCTATTGTTGTGACCTAGATGAAGATCAGATAAAAGTTTATGACCAATTTATCCAGGTAATTCTAAAGGGTTCACATACTTTTTCTTCCCACTGTATAACAATGTTGAACCGGTTTGCACTATTGTCTTGAGTAATTCAAGCCACTAGAAATTCTCAGGTGTAAAGACTAACTCCTACAGCAGGGTCAAGACAGCCTTCCTGGCATTGGAAGACATTTCAAAAACGTAGCTCTTTTCCTCTCTGAGGTAAGTGGAATTCTAAAAGTCTGGAGCCAGCTGAGGGAAAGGGCAATGTGCACAACAGGGAAAATATAAAAAAAACCATCCTCCATGTTTTGCTGCTGGCTCCGTCCAGAAAGCAGCATATGCTGAAGTCATTAGTCCCATTGGGGTGAATACTGTGTATGCATGATGACGCTATTGACAACTGACGAGTGTACCAGCTCTTTTAAGCTCTCTTATGCACTTTGCACTGTTCTTAACGTTCATTTATAGTTATGTTGTGTTGTATCTCATGTGTACGCAGCTCTCTTGGCCAGAGCTCACCTGGAAAAAAGAAATGCAAATCTCAAATGTGACCTCTGGTTAAATAAAGAACCACAACAAGTATGAGATTATGTGAATCTTTTGCATTTAAGGTGGGTTTGACCCATCGTCTTTTCATACAGAGTATGAGATTAATGAAAGTAATCATAATGAATATTCAGTCAAATCTAAACTTTACCTATAGTGTTACAGATGACTATTGTCGCCTTTTCTATACACTATAGGGGATAATAGTTTATTAGGATGAGCCAAGTGGCTAAAGAGGAAGATTATAAATCAATATTGATTGAGAACATTAAGATAATTTGACCTTTGACCCCCAGGGAAAACTGTAACGCTATAGGGCGTTGTAAACAAGAGGAATGGTGATGGTGTATCCTAAATGGGAGTAGGGTGACGTTTCCCCTAGACACTGATCTTGGATCAGTTTTGCATTCCCCCCCCCCCCCCCCTAATTGTTAAAATTAGGAGTTTCTCCCCCCCCCACTAATTGTTAAAGTTAGGAGTTTTCCCTCCCCACTAATTGTTAAAGTTAGGAGTTTCCCCCCCCCCCCACTAATTGTTAAAGTTAGGAGTTTTCCCCCCCCCACTAATTGTTAAAGTTAGGAGTCACAGACAGTTAGGACCTCACAGACAGTGTGTGGTGGGGAGTGGATCTCTATAAAGGTGATATGTAGGTGAGATAGGGAAAAGGGAGATAGTGGATCTCTATAAAGGTGATATGTAGGTGAGATAGGGAAAAGGGAGATAGTGGATCTCTATAAAGGTGATATGTAGGTGAGATAGGGAAAAGGGAGATAGTGGATCTCTATAAAGGTGATATGTAGGTGAGATAGGGAAAAGGGAGATAGTGGATCTCTATAAAGGTGATATGTAGGTGAGATAGGGAAAAGGGAGATAGTGGATCTCTATAAAGGTGATATGTAGGTGAGATAGGGAAAAGGGAGATAGTGGATCTCTATAAAGGTGATATGTAGGTGAGATAGGGAAAAGGGAGATAGTGGATCTCTATAAAGGTGATATGTAGGTGAGATAGGGAAAAGGGAGATAGTGTGTGGTGGATCTCTGGCTAAGGAGTGGAGGAGATCCTTCCATCTGCTAACTGTTTCTTTCTCCATGATTACTTTCCCTGTCCTTCCCTCAGCTAAGTTTTCTCCATGTTAACTTTTCCTATCTCCCCTCAGCAAGGCTTCCCCTTCCCTTCCCCAGCCCTATTCCAATCAGCTTGGGCAGATGTCCCTCTCATTTGGGCCTGGCTGCAACACAAACGGACACATCTGGTGAGAGGGACTGGGTCCATGGTTAAAAAGAGGGAGGAAGGAGGAGTAGGAACGACTTTACACAAAAACACTAGTCTTCTGGATTGAAATAGGTTGGGGAAAGAGCTGAGGCAACTTCCAGGTTAATCCACAACATAGCTTCTACTAGTCTCACATCTCACCGATGTCCGAGACACATTCCTGAATAAGGCCAATAAAGTGAACTGAACAGAAGTTAGCACATCTAATACGATCTTAAACAGATTCAGTTTCTGAGACATTCCATCTGTGTACTCACAGGGTTTCCCAAACTCAGTCCTCGTGACCTCAAGGAGTGCACGTTTTGGTTTTTTGCCCTTGCACTACACAACTGATTAAAATAATTAACTATTCATCAAGCTTTGATCATTTCTAATCAGCTGTGTAGTGTTATGGCAAATAACTAAAACGAGCACCCATTGGGGTCCAGAAGGACCGAGTCTACTGTATCCTATCCACACACTCCATATATGCAATATACAGAGTCGATCCTATCCATTGTCAACTATCAACTATGTAAAGCCCAAATAGGACCCATCATTGTCATGACAAATAGATAAACCACTAATTTTATGATCTTCACTTGGGTAACGGGGACAGCCCTCCCTCTTGTGATCACGCGGAAGTTTTCAAAATTACGCATTTGGCACGCTCTCTATTCATTGATCTCGTGCGTAATGGAGCACCCAACTACAATCAAAGAGAGTTTTACCAAAAATAACAATAGAAAATAGCTTATCAACCAAAAGAGCATTAAGGTGAATATAATATAACACGACTTAGCCTACTATTTTCTGGCGGTCCCTGGACCATGTTGAATTTGTATATCTCTTTGGCATAATATTCGGTCTCCGTGTTGTCTTGGCCGCAACTTTGCTGCCGGTCTCTCCCCAACTCCTCAAGCAGCTCCCGGGTACTGTTATACAACGACTGGATCTGGTAGGAGACCTGACTGGGTCCCAGGGAGTGTGGCGGGCTGGTCAGCCGGAGCTTACTCAGTATCTGTCCCCGAATCGCCTCGAACCTCTTCCGCTTCACATGATCGATGTCCACCGTGGCGCAGGTTGACAGAGACAGACTGGTGGTCGTGTAGTTTAGGAGAAGGACCAACAGAAGAGCTTTACCGAGATACATGTTTCTGTTGCTCAGTGATGCACTTGGTTTGTGAAGCACTTAGGTAACCAAATTTAGTCTAATAACGGATTCACACCGGTGACTATTTCTCAAGGTTCCTACGCGTAAAAGTATGTTTAAACTTTCAAATCAACTTCATAGCAGTTTACAAACTATTTTCTCGCAATTTCATTTGACTTCTTCATACACGTATGTCCTCTCCCGAGGAAATCCATTTTCGCTGGTTTGTGATCCATAGAAATCCAGGTGTGTATTCAGCCATCAGACATCTATCGCCCAGCCGTTCCAAATGAATAAATTCCCAAGCGCGGCCCAAACTAAAATCTACTCAGTGCAATAACGGTCTCAATCATCATTCTAGTAACTGAACGCATACCGCCTATTGACTTTTCTTTCTCATTCTTCTATTTAACCCTTTTCGTTCACTTAGGTCGCCCGATTCGCACCACAACTTTGCATCCTTCCTTTTTTATTTTTATTTTTATTTGTCATGAACAACTTCGTGCCACTGACCCGCACGCACCTTCTCCTAACAGTGCCCGGCTAACGTCACGTTGCAGAGCTGTGCGCCTTCAGCACGGGCTCACGTTTGTTTTATACCGACGGCTGTGACGTTTTGATGGAGGAAGGACCACAGGTTATCTATTCCATGACCATAACTCTATTCTGTGTAGAAGTTCTCACATCTCAAAATATAATCTATTATCAGTTCAATACAATGTGTCATTTCAAACGTAATTCTAAACGTTTATCATATTTTATATATTTTTTTAATAGTTTAAAGTGAAAAAGTTTAGATGTATGACTTTATTATTACTTTTTCCAAGGATCAATGTCGCTTGTAGGCTGTTTTGATAGCATACAATTACTCATAAGGGGATTTCATCGATCTGATTGCGTTAATCGCTGTTGTTAGAGGAAAATGGTACAATATCGGCATCAGTAATTAACTTGGTAACGAAGGTGGTCCGATCAACTGCTGCTACTGTCCTTTTGAAATAGACAGTACTCCCTCTAGTGGAACATCAAAGGTATTGTAAATTGAAACATGTCTGACGCAAACCAGACCCAAGCAGTGCCTGCTATACCATCTCTGTCTTATCCTTGTTATCGCTGCTCATAATAGTACTTCACTGGGAAGCATTTCATTCCTTTCTAGATAAGTTAATAAATGATACACCATCATTTGCACCATTGAGGATAAAATGGACTTGTTCCACAACAGCTGAACCAAAGGGAATAAGGTGCAATTTGGAATGCATAACAAAATCCACTTTACTAGAAATTCCAGGGACATTACTCCAGTAGAGAGTTTCCAAATGAGTCCATCTTTCAACCCCAGTTCCGTCAAGATTCTCACACACTCAGGAACCTCAAACCATAATCCCTGATGAAATCCATTCTTTCTGCATGTTTATTTTGTAGGTCCTCTAAGTTGTTGTATTTACAGAGCGGCATTTTTTTTTCTCTCAGCATCGTTTCATCTTTATTCCTAGAATATACTGTATACTGGCTGGTTACATTTCTCAGATCCCTTTTACGGTCAAAGGTCAGATTGAACTTTAGTCTAGACCCAATCGTTGGGGCAGGAATGGCATTTCACTAGCTATAACGTTTACCAGCGGTATGCATAGTGATGTGAAACATTCAGTAATGTCCAAATAAGCACTGTATGTTTGTTTAGGCATGAGTACAGTTTCCCAGGTATCCTTAAAGTAAATTTTTCCTTCAATAAATTAGCAAAAACAAACCAAAAAATACGTCTTTCCACTTTGTCACTATTGTCTGCTGCTATCCCTCTCTTTCTCTCATCTTTCTTGTGCACAGAGTGTTGGGAAAGGAAAGTTAAACCACAGTTATCTGGGAAAGGAAAGTTAAACCACAGTTATCTGGGAAAGGAAAGTTAAACCACAGCTATCTGGAAAGGAAAGTTAAACCACAGCTATCTGGAAAGGAAAGTTAAGCCACAGTTATCTGGAAAGGAAAGTTAAACCACAGTTATCTGGGAAAGGAAAGTTAAACCACAGTTATCTGGAAAGGAAAGTTAAGCCACAGTTATCTGGAAAGGAAAGTTAAACCACAGCTATCTGGGAAAGGAAAGTTAAGCCACAGTTATCTGGGAAAGGAAAGTTAAACCACAGCTATCTGGAAAGGAAAGTTAAGCCACAGTTATCTGGGAAAGGAAAGTTAAACCACAGCTATCTGGAAAGGAAAGTTAAGCCACAGCTATCTGGAAAGGAAAGTTAAACCACAGCTATCTGGGAAAGGAAAGTTAAACCACAGTTATCTGGAAAGGAAAGTTAAACCACAGCTATCTGGAAAGGAAAGTTAAACCACAGTTATCTGGGAAAGGAAAGTTAAGCCACAGTAATCTGGAAAGGAAAGTTAAACCACACTGATTTCTCAAGGAGTCTCTTTGTGTTGACATACTGTAGCTCCTTAGCCCGTCTCTGCAGGATCTTGCAATGTTTTTTGTTGTTTGTGGTACTATGCGAGTGATCAGTCGTCTACATTAAATAGTAATTTCCTCCTTGTGTGGTCGTCGTCCATCTAGGTATCCCACCATGTACGTTATGGGAACACTCCCCTGATTCCGTATATATCACTTTCCACATTCATTTCCTTTCTAGTTGCTCCAACCGCTTGATCCCAGCAATGTCTTCTTTCATAAGTTTGGCTCTTTGCTTTGTGCCGGTTGGAATGATCATAACTGAAAATGGCCCCAAAATGGGCTTGGGAATTATTTTGAGAACCTAAAAAAAAATGAGAAGAGGGAATGAGATCTCTTTGTCTTTTCCCTCATGCTGAGATATTTTAGGTTGTTAACTCAGCCCCTGGCATCCCTCAATGATGTTCCCTCCCTTCCTCAATGGGTAATTGCATGCATGCACGCACACAGAAGAGCTTGTGAAGACAGTGACAGCGTCACAGAGGTATGTCCTATCAGAGGTGCCATCGGGTGCCTATCAGAGGTTTGTCCTTTCAGAGGTTTGTCCTATCAGAGGTATGTCCTATCAGAGGTTTGTCCTATCAGAGGTTTGTCCTATCAGAGGTTTGTCCTATCAGAGGTCTGTCCTATCAGAGGTCTGTCCTATCAGAGGTTTGTCCTATCAGAGGTATGTCCTATCAGAGGTTTGTCCTATCAGAGGTATGTCCTATCAGAGGTATGTCCTATCAGAGGTTTGTCCTATCAGAGGTTTGTCCTATCAGAGGTTTGTCCTATTAGAGGTATGTCCTATCAGAGGTTTATGTCCTATCAGAGGTTTATGTCCTATCAGAGGTTTGTCCTATCAGAGGTTTGTCCTATCAGAGGTTTGTCCTATCAGAGGTATGTCCTATCAGAGGTTTGTCCTATCAGAGGGTGTCCTATCAGAGGGTGTCCTATCAGAGGTTTGTCCTACCAAGAGAAAGAGACCATTTTGGACTTGAGATCACACGATTCAGTACTAACCAACAAGCAATTCAGTACTAACCAACAAGCGATTCAGTACTAACCAACAAGCGATTCAGTACTAACCAACAAGCGATTCAGTACTAACCAACAAGCCAAATTGTTTCAAAATCAGAAGTGTCTCAATCATACTCTTTGAAATGATAAAGATGTTAACTATGTATCCTCTATTGGGCTGGAGAAGCAAAGGCCTCTGGGAAATGGCGAGGAGAACCTCTCTCTCTCTCTCTCTCTCTCTCAGGTGGTAGATCTTTTTAATATGAGGAAATCTCTGAGAAGAAACTTAAAAAATGTACTGATCTTAACTCTGTGCTACTCTTGGTCCAAACCTCTGTAGTCATCTCCCAGCATCTGTACATAATCCCAGGTAGTAATCAATTTCGAATGTTCTCCTTCGAGCCACTAGAGGGTGGTGTAGCCCAACAGACAATAGTCTGATGTGAGAGACACTTCAACTTTGCCCAAAATCTCATCCCAACATAACGTTGTAAAATGTTAGAGTATAGAGTATGGAATATACTCTCTGGCAACAGTTTCATGGAATTAAATGTTTTCACCAAAAAAAAAGACTGGCAGACTTGACATAAAGCTCTGACTGTGAAGCGTTTGTTTGGAGTCTGGCTCTGTGGTCGTCTACTGCTGTCTGGATGAGAGGAGCATCAGCACTCAGACAGCAGCCAGGGTAGACAGACGATAGCAGACAAAAGGTCCATGTGTTAGGCTCATCATCATCATCATCATCATGGTACATAAAAGCCTCTGAATGGTCTAGCAGATATCTAGTCTGTTCTCTCTGAAAGGATTACTGAAGAGGGTTGTAAAGTACATAATGTAATGCAGTTGTAATTTCCTTAATATATTTTGCAGTCATTGTTGAAATACTATATAATACTATAATGCTATGAAGGCTGTGGTGTCTTTGTGTGTACAGTAGAGCAGCGCTCAGTACAGTAGAGTACAGTAGAGCAAAGTACAGTAGAGCTCAGTACAGTAGAGTACAGTAGAGTAGAGCTCAGTACAGTAGAGTACAGTAGAGTAGAGTACAGTAGAGTACAGTAGAGCAAAGTACAGTAGAGTACAGTACAGCAAAGTATAGTAGAGTACAGTAGAGTACAGTAGAGTAGAGTACAGTAGAGTAGAGTACAGTAGAGGTACAGTAGAGTAGAGGTACAGTACAGTAGAGTAGAGTAGAGTACAGTAGAGTAGAGTAGAGTACAGTAAAGTACAGTACAGTAGAGTCGAGTACAGTAGAGTTGAGTAGATTAGAGTAGAGGCGAGTACAGTAGAGTAGACTACAGTACAGTGCAGTAGAGTACAGTGCAGTGCAGTAGAGTAGAGTACCTTAGAGTACAGTAGAGCAAAGTACAGTAGAGTACAGTACAGTAGAGCAAAGTACAGTAGAACAAAGTACAGTACAGTAGAGTAGAGTACAGTAGAGTACAGCACAATAGAGTACAGTAGAGGTACAGTACAGTAGAGTAGAGGTACAGTACAGTAGAGTACAGTAGAGTAGAGTAGAGTAGAGTAGAGTAGAGTAGAGTAGAGTAGAGTACAGTAGAGTAGAGTAGAGGTGAGTACAGTAGAGTAGACTGCAGTAGAGTGCAGTGCAGTGCAGTAGAGTAGATTAGAGTACAGTGTAGTAGAGTACAGTACAGTGCAGTAGAGTAGAGTACAGCGCAGTGCAGTAGAGTAGAGTACAGCGCAGTGCAGTAGAGTAGAGTACAGTGCAGTAGAGTACAGTACAGTACAGTACAGTATAGTAGACTACAGTACAGTGCAGTAGAGTACAGTGCAGTGCAGTGCAGTAGAGTAGAGTACAGTGTAGTAGAGTACAGTGCAGTGCAGTAGAGTACAGTGCAGTGCAGTACAGTGCAGTACAGTAAAGTAGACTACAGTACAGTGTAGTAGAGTACAGTGCAGTAGAGTAGACTACAGTACAGTGCAGTAGAGTACAGTGCAGTGCAGTACAGTACAGTGCAGTGCAGTAAAGTATAGTACAGTGCAGTACAGTGCAGTGCAGTAGAGTAGAGTAGAGTAGAGTACAGTGTAGTAGAGTACAGTGCAGTGCAGTACAGTAGAGTAGACTACAGTACAGTACAGTGCAGTACAGTACAGTGCAGTAAAGTACAGTACAATATAGTACAGTGCAGTACAGTGCAGTACAGTAAAGTAGACTACAGTACAGTGTAGTAGAGTACAGTGCAGTGCAGTACAGTAAAGTAGACTACAGTGCAGTGCAGTAGAGTAGACTACAGTACAGTACAGTGCAGTACAGTACAGTACAGTGCAGTAAAGTACAGTACAATATAGTACAGTGCTGTACAGTACAGTACAATATAGTACAGTGCAGTACAGTAGAGTACAGTACAGTATAGTACAATATACAGTACAGAGTACAGTACAGTATAGTACAGTGCAGTAGAGTACAGTACAGTACAGTGCAGTGCAGTAAAGTACAGTACAACATAGTACAGTACAGTACAATATAGTACAGTGCAGTACAGTGCAGTAGAGTACAGTACAGTACAGTATAGTACAGTGCAGTACAGTACAGTGCACTACAGTACAGTACAGTACAATATAGTACAGTGCCATACAGTGCAGTACAATATAGTACAGTGCAGTACAGTGCAGTAGAGTACAGTACAGTACAGTATAGTACAATATAGTACAGTACAGTACGGTGCAGTACAGTGCAGTACAGTACAGTATAGTACAGTACAGTGCAGTACAGTACAGTACAATACAGTACAGTGCAGTGCAGTAAAGTAAAGTACAGTTCAGTAGAGTAGTAGTTATTTTGAAGCATGACAGTAGCTAGAGCAGTCATCACATGCCAGGGGTGCTTTTTAACCGGCCAGGAGTACCGGGAAACACACACATGCACACGCACAGGTTTTATGACTGAATGGAAGCTGATAATTATAGTTTTTTAACTCCGCTGGTCTGGGGAAGAAATTACGAGTCCTCCCTGTACGAGACCTAGTACACATGTATCTGACCAAGACAAGACCGAGACACTCGATATGTGGTCTCAAGACTGGCCTCGAGTAATACAACACTGGCCATAATATAACGTTTGAAATGTCTCTGCTTCTTTGAAACTTTTGTGAGTGTAATGTTTACTGTTCATTTCTGATTGTTTGGTTAGAGAGAGAGAGAGAGAGGAAGAGAGCGAGAGAGAGTGAGAGCGAGCGAAAGAGAGAGAGAGAGAGAGAGAGAGAGAGAGAGAGAGAGAGAGAGAGAGAGAGAGAAAGAGAGAGAGAGAGAGCGAGAGAGAGAAAGAGAGAGGGAGAGAGAGAGAGAGAGAGAAAGAGAAAGAGAAAGAGAAAGAGAGAGAGAGAGAAAGAAAGAAAGAAAGAGAAAGAAAGAGTGAGCGAGCAAGAGGGAGAGAAAGAAAGAGAGAAAGAGAAAGAGAAAGAGAGAGAGAGAGAGAGAGAAAGAGAGAGAGAGAGAGAGAGAAAGAGAGAGAGAGAGAAAGAGAGAGAGAGAGAGGTGGAATGAGGAAGAGTGGTTGATAAAATACCTTGTTTTTGTCCATCACTTTCCAAAAGAAAAAGCTCTGCATTGACTGCCAAATAACTGAGACATCAACACAAAAACTCATGGGTAAAACATGACATCATGGCTAGGCTGTTGGTCATGACAACATGCTGATGTGGTAAACAGGTGAACTACCTCACTACCTACGATGAGAGACAATCTCCTTTTCCCATCAATCACCATCCCAGACCAACCCAGCCAATCAAGTCTGAAAAAAAATAAACATGCCTATTTTCCATTGACTGTATTTTTTTAATTGATTGATATTTGAACAACGACGTTTAGCCAATGACAGCCGTAATCGGAGTGTGAATTTATGCATCAACATGGCTGTATAGTAGAATAGCATCTATCTGATTTATATTTAATAAATACGGCCCGAGGGGGTGTGAGAAAGTGCCTTCGGAAAGTATTCAGATCCCTTGACGTTTTCCACATTTTTTTTACGTTACAGCCTTATTCAAAAAATGGATGAAATAAAATAAAATAAAATTGTATTTGTCACATGCGCCGAATACTACAGGTGTAGACCTTACAGTGAAATGCTTACTTACAAGCCCTTAACCAACAATACAGTTTTACCCACAATCTACACACGATACCCCAAAATGACAAAGTGAAAACTGTTTTTTAGAAATTTTTGCAAATTTATAAAACAACAAAAACAGAAACACCTTATTTACATAAGTATTTAGACCCTTTGCTTAAAGACTGTAAATTGAGCTCAGGTGCATCCTGTTTCCATTGATCATCCTTAAGATGTTTCTACAACTTGATTGGAGTCCACATGTGGTAAATTAAATTGATTGGACAGGATTTGGACAGGCACAGACCTGTCTATGTAAGGTCCCACAGTTGACAGTGCATGTCAGAGTAAAAGCCATGAGGTCGAAGGAATTGTCTGTAGAGCTCCGAGACAGGACTGTGTCGATGCACAGATCTGGGGAAGGGTACCTTAAAATGTCTACAGCATTGACGGTCCCCAAGAACACAGTGCCCTCTGTCATTTTTAAATGGAAGACATTTGGAACCACCAAGACTCCTCCAAGAGCTGTCCACCCGGCCAAACTGAGCAATCTGGGGAGAAGGGCCTTGGTCAGGGAGGTGACCAAGAACCCGATGGTCACTCTGACGGAGCTCCAGAGTTCCTCTGTGGAGATGAGAGAACCTTCCAGAAGGACAACCATCTCTACAGCACTCTACCAATCAGGCCTTTATGGTAGAGTGGCCAGACAGAAACCACTCCTCAGTAAAAGGCACATGACAGGTTGGAGTTTGCCAAAAGGCACCTAAAGACTCAGACTATGAGAAACAAGATTCCATGGTCTGATGAAACCAAGATTGAACTCTTTCCTACGGTGAAGCATGGTGGTGGCAGCATTATGCTGTGGGGATGTTTTTCAGCAGTAGGGACTGGGAGACTAGTCAGGATCGAGACAAAGATAAACAGAGCAATGTACAGGGAGATCCTTGATGAAAACCTGCTTCAGAGCGCTCAATGACCCTAAGGACACAGCCAAGACAACGCAGGAGTGGCTTATGCAGGAGTGGCTTCGGGTCTCTGAATATCCAGCCAGAGCTCAGACTTGAACCCGATCAAACATCTTTGTATAGATTTGAAAATAGCTGTGAAGCGACGCCCCCCCATCCAACCTGACAGGGCTTGAGAGGATCTGCAGAGCAGAATGGGAGAAACTCCCCAAATACAGGCGTGCCAGGCTTGTTGTGCCATACCCAAGAAGACTCGAGGCTGTAATCGCTGTCAAAGGTTCTTCAACACAGTACTGAGTAAAGGTTCTGAATACTTATGTAAATGTGATATTTAAGTTTTTAAAGTAGCAAACATTTCTAAAAAACAATTTTTGCTTTGTCATTATGGGGTGTTGTGTGTAGATTGATTAGGAAAATAAACAATTTAATTTATTTTAGAATAAGGTTGTAACATCACCTGTGGTGGTTAATTTCAGTATTACCAAACGAAGAGAAACAAACTTCACACACCAGTCAGAGTTATACTTAAACTACATCTTTAATAATAAGAGCTTTGCAAAAGCATTGACTTTCAACGAGTCACCATTTCTAATGAACCGTTGATAGTGACAACACAAAAGTACAAAGATCTTTTATAGCCAAGATACACCCCTCTCAACGTACATGACGAACCACAGATACATAGAATGGGTCACAAGGTTAAGATGTGCATGAAAGATATCTATAAAACATAGCAGACAGCAACTGCTGTGTCAACAGTTTTCATTGTATAGAACAGTGGATCCGTCTCTTCCTGGTACGGTACAGAACAGACCAGTGTCTGGTCCTCCTACTCCAAACTGGAACCGTCTCTCCCTGGTACGGTATAGAACAGAATCATTAGCTCATGTCCTCTGGAATGCTCTTTTAGGCTTTATTACCCAAAGACATTGTAAATCTCCACTGTCAGTGCTATCTTATAGAGGCCCATCAGTAGAACACACACACACACACAATAGTTTAACAGAATACTCAATTCTGTCGAATATTACAACCATTATAATACAATACAAGCATTATAACATAATCTTGCAATTTTCCACGACAAACCTTATGTGGAAAAAGTCAAGGGGTCTAAATACTTTCCAAAAGCACTGTATATGGCCAATATACAATGGCTAAGGGCTGTTCTTAAGGACGACGCAACGCGGAGTGCCTGGATACAGCCCTTAGCCGTGGTATATTGGCCATATATCACAACCCCCCAAGGTGCCTTATTGCTATTATAAACTGGTTAGCAACGTAATTAGAGCATAAAAAAATTAATGTTTTGTCATACCTGTGGTATACACTGATATACAAAGGCTGGTACACCACGGCTTTCAGCCAATCATCATTCAGGGCTCGAACCACCCAGTTTATAATCATGTATATATTCAATGACTTTCTGTCCTCTGGTCCATAAAGTGCCTGGTTCAGCAGATCAGATCCTACCCCCACCCGGACCACGATGCAGATTGGACAGATTGGACAGCCTTCACCCCATGACTCCCGACGGCCGACAGACACAAGATGGCGGTTTATAACACCCAGTCCTAAGCGAGGTCGGCCAGAATCAACAGATAAATATCAAATCAAATCAAATGTATTTATATAGCCCTTCTTACATCAGCTGATATCTCAAAGTGCTGTACAGAAACCCAGCCTAAAACCCCAAACAGCAAGCAATGCAGGTGTAGAAGCACGATGGCTAGGAAAAACTCCCTAGAAAGGCCAAAACCTAGGAAGAAACCTAGAGATTTACCAGGCTATGAGGGGTGGCTAGTCCTCTTCTGGCTGTGCCGGGTGGAGATTATAACAGCACATGGCCAAGATGTTCAAATGTTCATAAATGTCCAGCATGGTCAAATAATAATACTCATAGTAGTTGTCGAGGTTGCAACAAGTCAGCAACTCAAGAGTAAATGTCAGTTGGCTTTTTCATAGCCGATCTTGGAGAGTATCTCTACCGCTCCTGCTGTCTCTAGAGAGTTGAAAACAGCAGGTCTGGGACAGGTAGCACGTCCGGTGAACAGGTCAGGGTTCCAGCAGGTCTGGGACAGCAGGTCTGGGACAGGTAGCATGTCCGGTGAACAGGTCAGGGTTCCATAGCCGCAGGCAGAACAGTTGAAACTGGAGCAGCAGTACGGCCAGGTGGACTGGGGACAGCAAGGAGTCATCATGCCAGGTAGTCCTGAGGCATGGTCCTAGGGCTCAGGTCCTCTGAGAGAAAGAAAGAAAGAGAAAGAGAAAGAGAGAATTAGAGAGAGCATATTTAAATTTACACAGGACACCGGATAAGACAAGAGAAAATAGCTAAGAACGAGGAGAGAAAGGGGTTGTGGGGGAAACATGTATGTACTGTGCAATCATTGTTGAAATACTACATAATATACTGCTCAAAAAAATAAAGGGAACACTAAAATAACACATCCTAGATCTGAATGAATGAAATAATCTTATTAAATACTTTTTTCTTTACATAGTTGAATGGGCTGACAACAAAATCACACAAAAATAATCAATGGAAATCCAATTTATCAACCCATGGAGGTCTGGATTTGGAGTCACACTCAAAATTAAAGTGGAAAACCACACTACAGGCTTATCCAACTTTGATGTAATGTCCTTAAAACAAGTCAAAATGAGGCTCAGTAGTGTGTGTGGCCTCCACATGCCTGTATAACCTCCCTACAACGCCCTGGGCATGCTCTTGATGAGGTGGCGGATGGTCTCCTGAGGGATCTCCTCCCAGACCTGGACTAAAGCATCCGCCAACTCCTGGACAGTCTGTGGTGCAACGTGGCATGGTGGATGGAGCGAGACATGATGTCCCAGATGTGCTCAATTGGATTCAGGTCTGGGGAACGGGCGGGCCAGTCCATAGCATCAATGCCTTCCTCTTGCAGGAACTGCTGACACACTCCAGCCACATGAGGTCTAGCATTGTCTTGCATTAGGAGGAACCCAGGGCCAACCGCACCAGCATATGGTCTCACAAGGGGTCTGAGGATCTCATCTCGGTACCTAAAGGCAGTCAGGCTACCTCTGGCGAGCACATGGAGGGCTGTGCGGCCCCCCAAAGAAATGCCACCCCACACCATGACTGACCCACCGCCAAACCGGTCATGCTGGAGGATGTTGCAGGCAGCAGAACGTTCTCCATGGCGTCTCCAGACTCTGTCACGTCTGTCACATGCTCAGTGTGAACCTGCTTTCATCTGTGAAGAGCACAGGGCGCCAGTGGCGAATTTGCCAATCTTGGTGTTCTCTGGCAAATGCCAAACGTCCTGCACGGTGTTGGGCTGTAAGCACAACCCCCACCTGTGGACGTTGGTCCCTCATACCACCCTCATGGAGTCTGTTTCTGACCGTTTGAGCAGACACATGCACATTTGTGGCCTGCTGGAGGTCATTTTGCAGGGCTCTGGCAGTGCTCCTCCTGCTCCTCCTTGCACAAAGGCGGAGGTAGCGGTCCCGCTGCTGGGTTGTTGCCCTCCTACGGCCTCCTTCACGTCTCCTGATGTACTGGCCTGTCTCCTGGTAGCGCCTCCATGCTCTGGACACTGCGCTGACAGACACAGCAAACCTTCTTGCCACAGCTCGCATTGATTTGCCATCCTGGATGAGCTGCACTACCTGAGCCACTTGTGTGGGTTGTAGACTCCGTCTCATGCTACCACTAGAGTGAACGCACCGCCAGCATTCAAAAGTGACCAAAACATCAGCCAGGAAGCATAGGAACTGAGAAGTGGTCTGTGGTCCCCACCTGCAGAACCACTCCTTTATTGGGGGTGTCTTGCTAATTGCCTATAATTTCCACCTGTTTTCTATTCCATTTGCACAACAGCATGTGAAATTTATTGTCAATCAGTGTTGCTTCCTAAGTGGACAGTTTGATTTCACAGAAGTGTGATTGACTTGGAGTTACATTGTGTTGTTTAAGTGTTCCCTTTATTTTTTTATGGCAGTGTACTATACTGCTATGATGGCTAAGACTTATTTGTGTGTAGAGCACAGCAGAGTACAGTAAAGTACAGTACAGTAGAGTAGAGTAAAGAACAGTACAGTAGAGTAGACTAGAGTAGAGTAGAGTAGACTAGACTAGACTACAATACACTACACTACAGTACAGTACAGTACAGCAGAGTAGAGTACAGTGGAGTACAGTCGAGTAGACAACAGTACAGTAGAGTACAGTAGAGTAGAGTATAGTAGAATACAGTAGAGTAGAGTACAGTAGAGTAGAGTATAGTAGAATACAGTACAGTAGATTACAGTAGAGTATAGTAGAATACAGTACAGTAGATTACAGAAGAGTATAGTAGAATACAGTAGGGTAGAGAACACTAGAGTACAGTACAGTAGAATACAGTAGAGTGCAGTAGAATACAGTACAGTAGAATACAGTATAGTAGAATACAGTAGGGTAGAGTACAGTAGAATACAGTACAGTAGAATACAGTAGAGTAGAATACAGTAGAGTACAGTAGAGTAGAGTACAGTAGAGTACAGTACAGTAGAATACAGTAGAGTACGTAGAGTACAGTACAGTAGAGTACAGTACAGTAGAATACAGTAGGGTACAGTAGAGTAGAATACAGTAGGGTACAGTAGAGTAGAATACAGTAGAGTACAGTAGAGTAGAATACAGTAGAGTAGAATACAGTAGGGTACAGTAGAGTAGAGTACAGTAGAGTACAGTAGAGTAGAATACAGTAGAGTACAGTAGAGTAGAGTACAGTAGAGTACAGTAGAGTACAGAACAGTAGAATACAGTAGAATACAGTAGAGTAGAATACAGTAGGGTACAGTAGAGTAGAGTACAGTAGAGTACAGTAGAGTAGAATACAGTAGAGTACAGTAGAGTAGAGTACAGTAGAGTACAGTAGAGTACAGAACAGTAGAATACAGTAGAATACAGTAGAGTAGAATACAGTAGAGTACAGTAGAGTAGAATACAGTAGAGTACAGTAGAGTAGAGTACAGTAGAGTACAGTAGAGTACAGAACAGTAGAATACAGTAGAGTACAGTAGAGTAGAATACAGTAGAGTACAGTAGAGTAGAATACAGTAGAGTACAGTAGAGTACAGTAGAGTAGAATAAATGGGTTGTGGGGGCAAACCTATGTGAACTATTTTCTATGTTGATGTCTCATCTGTCTATTTCTCTTTTAGGTGAAATGGAGTCATCAGTCTGTCCATAACACATTGAATAAATGTGTTTATATCTTGAATCCATTCATAACATCTTTATTATTCCAGGAGCCTCTTTGTCAAAAGCCTCTCTCAGTCATCGTCTAAGTCTGTTTATTAATAATTTACTTCATATGTACAGGTCTTTACTACGAGATGACTAACGTGCACGGGTAATGCTCTCTGAATGAGACGGGTTGTCATAAAGCACAGGCCAGTCAGTCAGACTGACTCATTTACAGAGTTGATGCATTCACCATGCACGACAGTCATCTAGAGTTGGCATGTGTGTGTGTGTGTATGTGTGTGTATGCGTGTGTGCGTGCGTGCGTGCGTGTGTGCGTGCGTGCGTGTATGCGTGCGTGTGTGTGCGTATGTGTGCGTGTGTGCGTGTGTGTGCGTGTGTGCGAGCGCGCGTGTGCATGCATGTGTGTGTGTGTGTGTGTATGTGTGTGTGTGTGTGTGTGTGTGTGTGTGTGTGTGTGTGTGTGTGTGTATGTATGTGTGTGTGTGTGTGTGTGTGTGTGTGTGTGTGTGTGTGTGTGTGTGTATGTGTGTGTGTGTGTACTACAGTATGAGCAGCAGAGTGATTAGTATGACTGGGTGTCTACTCAGCTGAAAGGAAAAACCAGGGGGCTCCAAAGGGCTTTCTTCTCAAAGGTTTTTTTTATCCCAGTGAGGTTTGCAGTAGAATAGATTGAAAACATTGTCACAGGCAACTGTCTGGAGCCTATATTTCCTGTGTGTGTGTGTGTGTGTGTGTGTGTGTGTGTGTGTGTGTGTGTGTGTGTGTGTGTGTGTGTGTGTGTGTGTGTGTGTGTGTGTGTGTGTGTGTCGGTGTGTGTTTGCCAGGCCAAATATATAAACTCCTTTCTTGAAATATAATATCTTAACAGTCTTTATATCTATTATAGACAGGTTAGTATAGTGGAGAACCTATAGACCTATAGACAGGTTAGTATAGTGGAGAACCTATTGACCTATAGACAGGTTAGCATAGTGGAGAACCTATTGACCTATAGACAGGTTAGTATAGTGGAGAACCTATTGACCTATAGACAGGTTAGTATAGTGGAGAACCTCCTAATTAACTAGGAGAACCTATTGTCCTATAGACAGGTTAGTATAGTGGAGAACCTATTGACCTATAGACAGGTTAGTATAGTGGAGAACCTATAGACCTATAGACAGGTTAGTATAGTGGAGAACCTATTGTCCTATAGACAGGTTAGTATAGTGGAGAACCTATTGACCTATAGACAGGTTAGTATAGTGGAGAACCTATTGACAGGTTAGTGTAGTGGAGAACCTATTGACCTATAGACAGGTTAGTATAGTGGAGAACCTATTGACCTATAGACAGGTTAGTATAGTGGAGAACCTATTGTCCTATAGACAGGTTAGTATAGTGGAGAACCTATTGTCCTATAGACAGGTTAGTATAGTGGAGAACCTATTGACCTATAGACAGGTTAGTATAGTGGAGAACCTATTGACCTATAGACAGGTTAGTATAGTGGAGAACCTATTGACCTATAGACAGTGTCGTGTCTTTGGGGTACCATTAAACTGAGGATATGTTTATCAATTAGCTCCCTGTAATTATTATCACGCGATTAAACTGATTAATCGTTTAATTGTAATTAACTAGGAGATCGGGGCACCAAGGAGAATATTCAGATTACAAAGCTATAATTTTCCTAATATAACTTTCCTGTACTATAATATTCTATTCTATTATAGTATAGGCCGATTATCTTCTGGTTTAAATTGTGTATTTTACCTCTAGTCCAGTCTCATTCCAAACGTCGTAAATTGTTGTATCTGCACGAACCCAGTCTTTACTAAAATCATCCATACATCAATTGTCTTAAAATCATTTATTTACTACACTAAGTAATTAACAGAAAACATACAAACAGTCATTATCGTCACAAAGGATTGGTAGAGGAATGTGCCCTTGTGGGCTAAACAGGCAGGTCGGCCTGTTGAACAATGGGTCATAAACGGTCAGCTGAGAAGTTACACAGAGTTCATTAATATTAACAATTGACAATTGAAGGCTCACTCATTCGGGAACAATTGCAATCAATATATATTTACGCTCAGTGTGTTGTCGTTCTTTGTTGGAGAGTTCGGTTCTGTTGGAGAGTCTCTCTCTCGGTTAGAATGGATCTTTCAAAGCGACATTCATTAATGTCGTCATAGACTGGATGTTTCGTTGGTCTTCGCGTTCGATGATATAATTTACTTAGCTGCAGACTAATAATTAATATCAAAGACTTGTTCTTATTCTGTCGGTATCAATAGTCTAAAAGTTAACCACGTGGTATGGTTCACTTTCAGTAGAGGAATTGGAAGGTAAACCCTATTAGCCATGAGTGGAGGCCTGGTCTGGTGAAATGTAAATCAGGGGGTGTTTTATAGTGCACCTAGAACAGGCTTGTCAAATGACGCCTGGTCCTGTATGGGTCCCTGGGGGCGTGCCTATGACTGAGTTAGATTTGGTTACAGAAATACAATTCTATCACATTACATCAGTAAATAGCATCTCAATGTCTTACAAAAGCTTTATCCTTATTAATACATTCTATACAAGCATTATGATGCTATTATATAAACAGTTTTATGGTAATATGGCTATATTGTCTCTTCTGAGTATCACAAAATTGTACCAAGCGGATCAGTTCGTAGCTGGATTCTTCACCAATCTTCCATACCTTCTCCAGAACACAAAATGTCGCTTGGCTCTCCAATTCTATGAGTTGGAAGAATTTCCTGTGTCTCTCTATGGGCCATGTGGCCAGAGACTCTCCTGCAATTTTAGAGTTTTTACGACCCTTTACACACAGGGTGGATTGGGGGGGGTGGTAGCAAAAGGGAGGGGTCAACTGTCCTCCCTGTACCAAAAGAGGCCAACGTCATGACAACAGGTTAGTATAGTGGAGAACCTATTGACCTATAGACAGGTTAGTATAGTGGAGAACCTATTGACCTATAGACAGGTTAGTATAGTGGAGAACCTATTGACCTATAGACAGGTTAGTATAGTGGAGAACCTATTGACCTATAGACAGGTTAGTATAGTGGAGAACCTATTGACCTATAGACAGGTTAGTATAGTGGCGAACCTATTGACCTATAGACAGGTTAGTATAGTGGAGAACCTATTGACCTATAGACAGGTTAGTATAGTGGAGAACCTATTGACAGGTTAGTATAGTGGAGAACCTATTGTCCTATAGACAGGATGGTGATGCTGAAAGGACAGCAACCGTAATACCAGACCACTCATGTAGGAGAGAGTACTTTTTATAAAACACAAAGGGCCAGTGGTGTAGTGGAGGCTATACGCAGGTATAAACTCTATACCCACTCTTCTTTCAGTGGGCATTGCTTATACTCACTTCTTAATCCCTACTGATGCATATCAAAGTAGTGTAGTGGAGGTATAGGATTTATCAATTATGTAGTAGTCTACACAAATCGCAAAGCCGCTGCAAACTAGCCGACAACAAAAGCTAGCTAGCTAGACCTTGGGGAAACTACTGATCGCTATCGTGCAGTGACCTGTTGGCCTTCAAGAAGGAAGACATTTTACAGTTGAAAGGCAGATGCACATAGCCTGTCTTCTCTTGAGAGCCAGGTCTGTCTACGACGGCCTCTCCCAATAGAAACGCTTTGCTCTCTGAGTCTGTACGTAGCCTAAGCTTTCCTTAATTTTGGGTCAGTCACAGCTTTCCAATGCGTCAAGTAACTATCTTTTTGTTTTCACATGATTTGGTTGGCTCTAATTGTGTTGCTGTCCTGGGGCTCTGTGGGGTGTGTTTGTGTTTGTGAACAGAGCCCCAGGACCAGCTTGCTTAGGGGACTCTTCTCCAGGTTCATCTCTCTGTAGGTGATGGCTTTGTTATGGAAGGTTTGGGAATCGCTTCCTTTTAGGTGGTTGTAGAATTCAACGGCTCTTTTCGGGATATTGATAATTAGCGGGTATCGGCCTGATTTTTACGTTGTACACAGAGGATGTTTTTGCAGAATTCTGTATGCAGAGTCTCAATTTGGTGTTTGTCACAAGCATGAAGGGAAATGGATTCTATAACTGATAAAAACAATTTTGGGGCCAGATACTAATTGGTATGTCGAATTTTATGTCCCTTTTGATGGCGTAGAAAGCCTTCCTTGCCTTGTATTGGATCGTTCACAGCTTTGGGGAAATTAGGGGTACCAATGTTTAGGCCTAGGTAGGCATAGTTTTGTGCGTGCTTTAGGGCAACAGTGCAACAAATACATATTCTAGATGGAATATGGATTTGTGGTCCTGGAAATTGGACCGCCATTATTTGTGTCTTACTGAGATTCACTGTCAGTGTCCAGGCCTGACAGAATCTGTGCAGAAGATCTAGGTGCTGCTCTAGGTCCTCCTTAGTTGGGGAAAGAAGCACCAGATCATCAGTAAACAGTAAACATTTTACTTCAGATTCTAGTAGAGTGAGGCCGGGTGCTGCAGACTGTTCTAGTGCCCTCGATAATTTGTTGATATTACATTTAAGTCATTTAGCAGATGCTCTTATCCAGAGTGACTTAAAGTAGTGAATGCATACATTTCATTAATGTATTTTTTTTTTTTGTACTGGTCCCCAGTGGGAATCGAACCCACAACCCTAGCGTTGCAAACACCATGCCCTACCAACTGAGCCACACGGGACCGTGATATATACAGTACCAGTCAAAAGTTTGGACACACCTACTCATTCAAGGGTTTTTCTTTATTTTTTTTACTATTTTCTACATTGTAGAACAATAGTGAAGACATCAACACTATGAAATAACACATATGGAATCATGTAGTAACCAAAAAAGTGTTAAACAAATACTTTATATTTGAGATTCTTCAAAGTAGCCATCCTTTGCCTTGATGACAACTTTGCACACTCTTGGCATTCTCTCAACCAGCTTCACCAGGAATGCTTTTCCAACAGCCTTGAAAGAGTTCCCACATATGCTGAGCACATGTTGGCTGCTTGTATGCTGAAGAGCGTGGGGCTCAATTTGATTTGGTTTGTTTGTTTGTCAATTAGCGCGTGCATTATGAATACGTGATCTGTCGTATGGTAATTTGGTAAAAAGCCAATTTGACATTTGCTCCGGACATTGTTTTCACTGAGGAAATGTTGGAGTAACTGTTAATGATAATGCAGAGGTTTATCCAGAGGTCAATGTTGATGCATATCCCATGTAGTTATTGGGGTCAAATTTGCCTCCAGTTTTGTAGATTGGGGTTATCAGTCCTTGGTTCCGAATATTGGGGCAGATGCCATAGCTGAGGATAATATTAAAAAGTTTAAGTATAGCCAATTTAATTTGTGGTCTGTATATTTTATAATTTCATTTAGGATACCATCAATACCACAGGCCTTTTTGGGTTGGTTTGTATTTTGTCCTGTTCTTCATTCAACAAAAATAAATGGAACAGGTAATGTATTGGTCCCATGTTTCATGAGCTGAAATAAAAGATCCCAGAAATGTTCCATATGCACAAAAGCTTATTTCTCTCAAATGTTGTGCACAATTTTGTTTACATCCCTGTTAGTGAACATTTCTCCTTTGCCAAAATAATCCATCCACCTGACATGTGTGGCATATCAAGAAGCTGATTAAACAGCATGATCATTACACAGGTGCACCTTGTCTTGGGTACAATAAATAGGTCGAGACACACATTTGAGGTCACAGAGAGTGACAGATGGACAGACAGTGACATTCAATAGTGCCTTGCACACTCTTGCCTGCATATGGCTGGGTTTGCTTGCAAACCATTACAGACTACAAGGGGAAGCACAGCCGAGAGCTGCCCAGTGAAACAAGCCTACCAAATGAGCTAAACTACTTCTATGCTCGCTTCGAGGCAAATAACACAGAAACATGCATGAGAGCACCAGCTGTTCCGGAAAACTGTGTGATCACGCTCTCCGCAGCCGATGTGAGTAAGACCTTTAAACAGGACGTCTACTCTGTACTCTGAGCATGCGCTGACCAACTGGCAAGTGTCTTCACTGACATTTTCAACCTCTCCCTGTCCGAGTCTGTAATACTAAAATGTTTTAAGCAGACCACCATAGTCCATGTGCCTAAAAACACAAAGGTAACCTGCCTAAATGACTACCAACCTGTAGCACTCACGTCTGTAGCCATGAAGTGCTTTGAAAGGCTGGTCATGGCTCACATCAACACCATCATCCCAGAAACCCTAGACCCACTCATATTTGCATACCGCCCCAACAGATCCACAGATGATGCAATTTCCATTGCACTCCACACTGCCCTTTCCCACCTGGACAAAAGGAACACCTATGTGAGAATGCTACTCATTGACTACAGCTCAGCATTCAACACCATAGCGCCCTCAAAGCTCATTAATAAGCTAAGTACCCTAGGACTAAACTCCTTCCTCTGCAACTGGATCTTGGACTTCCTGGCCACCCCCAGGTGGTAAGGGTAGGAAACAACACATCAGTCATGCTGATCCTCAACACTGGAGACCCTCAGGGGTGCGTACTCAGTCCTCTCCTGTATTCCCTGTTCACTCATGACTGCACGGCCAGGCACGACTCCAACACCATCATTAAATTTGCCGATGACACAACAGTGGTAGGCTTGATCACCGACAAACACGAGACAGCCTATAAGGAGGAGGTCAGAGACCTGGCCCTATGTTGCCAGGACAACAACTTCTCCCTCAAAGTGATCAAGACAAAGGAGATGATTGTGGACTACAGAAAAAAGAGGACCGAGCACGCTCCCATTCTCATCGATGGGGCTGCAGTGGAGCAGGTTGAGAGTTTCAAGTTTCTTGGTGTCCACATCACCAACAAACTAACATGGTCCAAGCACACCAAGACAGTCGGGAAGAGGGCACGACAAAACCTATTCCCCCTCAGAAAACTGAAAAGACTTGGCATGGGTCCTCAGATCCTCAAAAGTTTCTACAGCTGCACCATCGAGAGCATCCTGACGGGTTGCATCACTGCCTGGTATGGCAACTGCTCGGCCTCCAACCGCAAGGCGCTACAGAGGGTAGTGCGTACGGCCCATCACTTCACTGGGGCCAAGCTTCCTGCCATCCAGGACCTCTATACCAGGCGGTGTCAGAGGAAGGCCCTATAAATTGTCAAAGACTCCAGCCACCCTAGTCATAGACTGTTCTCTCTGCTACCGCACGGCAAGTGGTACCAGAGCGCCAAGTCTACGTTGGTCCAAGAGGCTTCTAAACAGCATCTACCCCTAAGCCATAATACTCCTGAACATCTAGTCAAATGGCTACCCAGACTATTTAGCCGTGCCCCCCCCCCCCCCCACCCCCACACACACCCCGCCCCACCCCCTCTTTACACCATTGTCATCTATGCATAGTCACTTTAATAACACTACCTACATGTACATACTACCTCAACTAACTGGTGCCCCCGCACATTGACCCTGTATAGGTACCACCCTGTATATAGTCTCTCTATTGTTATTTCACTGCTGCTCTTTAATTACTTGTTACTTTTATCTCTTATTCTTATCTGTATTTTTTGAAACTGCATTGTTGGGGCTCGTAAGTAAGCGTCTGTTGTGTTCGGCTCATGTGACTAATAAAATTTGATTTGATTTGATATAGTGTGCAATCATTAATCCAAAAGTAATTCAACATTAATCCATCCAAATTTAGGTCTGTTTATCCCCGTTTTGTTCCATTTGCTTCCATTTAAGAAAAGTTTTTCAACAGAATCGGCAGAATGAATACACCATTGATCACGCATAAACACAGTTTACTTTCATAGCAGCCACGTTGTATTCCTTCTCACATCTATGCGTTCTCCTCCTGTCACCTCTTCCCTTCACTTGTGGACTTTAATGCACAACACATCAGTTGTATGTGACCATGCGAAAAAAACCTTACCTTGAATTGGAAGAGTTCGAGTGTTGTGTTGGAAAGTCATAGCCAGCTAGGTAAAACATGTATCTCATCTTCAAATAATATTTTTGCAGGAATCTCCTTGCGAATGATTTTGCCGAAGATTGTATCTCCGCCGGCCTGGGCAACCTGAGCTTTTGCAAACACCCTCTGTTTGAGCAGGGTGTTTCAGTAGGCTAAACTAGCTAGCTGCATTTGCTAGCTAAGTAAGTGAAACTGAAAAAAAATACAATCTCTCTCTCTCTATTTCACTATTGCTTCTCGTTCATTTTGGAAGAAATCAATTTGTTCAAAACTGTTCAACTATTGTCTTTCTCTATCTTTGAGTCAACTACTCAACACATTTTATGCACTGCAGTGCTACCTAGCTGTAGCTTATGCTTTCAGTACTATATTAATTATCTGATCCTTTGATTGGGTGGACAACATGTCACTTCATGCTGAAAGAGCTTTGATAGGCTGGAGGATTTCCTCCGGAAGTTGTCATAGTTACTGTGTAAGTCTATGGAAGGGGGTGAGAACCATGAGCCTCCTGAGTTTTGTATTGACGTCAATGTACCCAGAGGAGGACAGAAGCTAGCTGTCTTCCGGCTACACCATGGTGCTACCCTACAGAGTGCTGTTGAGCCTACTGTAGACCTTTACTGCAAAATAGTGTGTTTTAATCAATTATTTGGTGACGTGATTTTATTTAGTACAGTTTTATCTAAAAAATGATAACTTTTTAAATGTTTTACCATTTACATTTTTATGAAATTCACTGAGGAGGATGGTCTTCCCCTTCCTACTATGAGGAGCCTCCACTGATGGGCAGGCATAACATACAGACAACGAACACAATAGCATTTTATCGATGGCAATTTGAATGCACAGAGATACCGTGACGAGATCCTGAGGCACATTGTCTTGCCATTCATCCGCCGCCATCACCTCATGTCGCAATGATTTGTACGCAATTCCTGGAAGCTGAAAATGTCCCATTTCTTCCATGGCATGCATAGTCACCAGGCACGTCATCTATTGAGCATGTTTGGGATGCTCTGGATCGACGTGTACGACAGCGTGTTCCAGTTCCCGCCAATATCCAATAACTTCGCACAACGATTGAAGGGGAGTGGGACAACATTCCACAGGCCACAGTCAACAGCCTGATCAACTCTATGTGAAGGAGACGAGTCGTGCAGCATGAGGCAAATGGTGGTCACACCAGATACTGACTGGTTTTCTGATACACGCCCCTACTTTTTTTTTAAGGTATCTGTGACCAACAGATACATATCTGTATTCCCAGTCACATGAAATTCGTAGATTAGGGTGTAGTGAATGCATTTAAATTCACTGATTTTACTTATATGAAATGTAACTCTTTGAAATTGTTACTTTTATATTTTTGTTCATTGCATTCGGAATGTATTCAGACCCTTTGGCTTTTTCCACATTTTGTTACGTTATACATCGGATAAATGCTGTATCTTCCTTTAGTTGTTTGTTTAGAATTGGTTAGATTCTAGGTATTCTTAAATCACATTCAGCTGTTTTCTGATGTGCCGTTCCTTCTTTATTTCTGGCCTGTGAATTGGTGGAGGCTCAGGTTTCAAGTCTCTTGATTTTGGTTAGAATGGTTTCTCAAATTCTTTCTTAGATTTAGTGCTTTAACAAGCCATTTTACATTTTGTATGTTTTTTTATTATGACAGGGAAGCTCAAATATTCTTTTTAGGTTTTTTTAATGGCAAGTTTACACCATCACTATTGCAGTGAAACATTTTGTCCAGGAAGTTATCTGAAAGGGAATGAATTTGTTGTTGCCCAATTGTTAAAAAAAAAAAAAAAAAGGTTTCTACAGTACTTTCATTCTGTCTATAGCATTTCTTAACATTGCGCATGTCCTTTGGCTTTGATGCTTCATGATTGAGTATTGTTCTGTTCAAGTAGAGTGGGATTTTGCTGTGATTTGATAAGGGTGATAGTGAGCTGACTGAACGCTCTGAGAGACTCTGAGTTGAGGTCAGTGATAAAGTAGTCTACAGTACTACCGCCAAGGGACTAGTTGTAGGTGTACCTGCCATAGGAGTCCCCTCAAAGCCCTCCATTGACTATGTACAGACCCAGCGTGCGACAGAGCTGCAGCAGTGTGACCTGTTTTTGTTGGTGGTTTTGTCATAGTTGTATCAAGAGGGGCCATATGGGGGGAGGGAATGCTGTCACCTCCAGGCAGGTGTTTGTCCCTCTGTGTGCTGAGGGTGTCAGGTTCTTGTCCAGTTCTGGCATTTAGGTCACCTCAGACTAGTACATGTCCCTGGGCCTGGAAATGGTTGATCTCCCCCTCTGGGATGGAGAAGATGTCATCGTTAAAGTATGGGGATTCTATTGAGGGGGATATAGGTAGCACACATGAGGACATTTTTCTCTGTTGAGATAATTTCCTTATTGATTTCTAGCCAGATGTAAAATGTTCCTGTTTTACTAATTTAATAGAGTGGGTTAGGTCTGCTCTATAACAAATTAGAATACGGCCCTAAGTCTCTTCCCTGTTTCACACCTGGTAGTTTGGTGGATGGGACTACCAGCTCTCTGTAACCAGGGTAACCAGTGGCTCCGTCTAAACCAACCATGTTTCTTGAATAACAATGTCTGTATGTACAATTTCTTTGATGAAGTCCGGGGTCTTGCTCTTTAGGCCAAAGGCAGATTACCTCAAAACTTTGAATATTCCAGGATGATATACTGTAGTAAAGCTTTGTGTTCCATAGTGTGTCTGGGTCCGTGTGGAGTTCCTCAATGACCTCATCCATCCGGCTACTTTATCGTCAGCCATTTTGTCTTCAAGTGACACACACACGGACGCACGTTCGAGTACACTGAGTGTAATGAGAGTAGACGGCTGTGTCAGTGGTCTTAGGTGTGTGTGTGTGTGTGTGTGTGTGTGTGTGTGTGTGTGTGTGTGTGTGTGTGTGTGTGTGTGTGTAATGGGATGTGAGGGAGAAAACCCCTGCTCTGCCATGTGTGTGTGTGTGTGTGTGTGTGTGTGTGTGTGTGTGTGTGTGTGTGTGTGTGTGTGTGTGTGTGTGTGTGTGGGTGTGGGTGTGGGTGTGGGTGTGTGATGGGATGTGAGGGTGTGAGGGAGAAAACCCCTGCTCTGCCATAGACCAGCTTCCTGTCTAGACTCTGAATGAGCAGGCCAGCCTCACTGTGACCCAGCCAGCGTTTTCCCTGTGTGTGTGTGTGTGTGTGTGTGTGTGTGTGTGTGTGTGTGTGTGTGTGTGTGTGTGTGTGTGTGTGTGTGTGTGTGTGTGTGTGCGTCCTCCTTAACCACAAAGACCAATCATTCCTCCTTAACCACAAAGAACTGTCATTCCTCCTCAACCACAAAGACCAGTCAGGATCTCAGCGATCACTGCCTCATTGCTTGTGTCCGTAATGAGTCTGCGGTCAAACGACCACCCCTCATCACTGTCAAACGCTCCCTAAAACACTTCAGCGAGCAGGCCTTTCTAATCGACCTGGCCCGGGTATCCTGGAAGGATATTGACATCATTCTGTCAGTAGATGATGCCTGGCTATTCTTTAAAAGCGCTTTCCTCACCATCTTAAATAAGCATGCCTCATTCAAAAAATGTAGAACCAGGAACAGATATAGCCCTTGGTTCACTCCAGACCTGACTGCCCTTGACCAGCATAAAAACATCCTGTGGCGTACTGCATTAACATCGATTAGCCCCCGCGATATGCAACTTTTCAGGGAAGTTAGGAAGCAATATACACAGGCAGTTAGGAAAGCAAAGGCTTTCTTTTTCAAACAGAAATTTGCAACCTGCAGCACAAACTCCAAAAAGTTCCGGGACACTGTAAAGTCCATGGAGAATAAGAGCACCTCCTCCCAGCTGCCCACTGCACTGAGGATAGGAAACATTGTCACCATCGATAAATCCACAATAACTGAGAATTTCAATAAGCATTTTTCTACAGCTGGTCATGCATTCCACCTGGCCACCCCTACCCTGGTCAACTGCCCTGCACCCCCCACAGCAACTTGCCCAAGCCTCCCCCATTTGTCCTTCACCTAAATCCAGATAGCTGATGTTCTGAAAGAGTTGCAAAATCTGGACCCCTACAAATCAGCAGGCTAAACAATCTGGACCCTCTCTTTCTGAAATGATCAGCCGAAATTGCTGCAACCCCTATTACTAGCCTGTTCAACCTCTCTTTCATATCATCTGAGATTCCCAAATATTGGAAGGGTGCCACGGTCCACCCCCTCTTCAAGGGGGGAGACACTCTAGACCCAAACTGCTACAGACCTATATTACATTTACATTTTAGTCATTTAGCAGACGCTCTTATCCAGAGCGACTTACAGTAGTGAATGCATACATTTCATACATTTTTCTTTTCCATACTGGTCCCCCGTGGGAATTGAACCCACAACCCTGGCGTTGAAAACACCATGCTCTACCAACTGAGCCACACAGGACCCCCTATATCTATCCTACCCTGCCTTTCTAAGGTCTTCGAAAGCCAAATTAACAAACAGATTATCGACCATTTCGAATCCCACCGTACCTTCTCCGCTATGCAATCTGGTTTCAGAGCTGGTCATGAGTGCACCTCAGCCACGCTCAAGGTCCTAAACAATATCATTGTCACGTCCAGACCAGTAAAGGGGTTATTTGTTATTGTAGTTTGGTCAGGACGTGGCAGGGAGTGTTTGTTTAGAGTGTTTCGGGGTTTGTTGGGCTATGTGTTTATGTAGAGGGGTGTTTGTATAGAGTGTTCCGGGGTTTTGGTTAATGTTCTATGTTAGTATATTTCTATGTTCTAGTCTAGTCTTTCTATTTCTATGTTTAGGGTTTGTTGATTGACCTTCAATTGGAGGCAGCTGTGGTTATTTGTTATTGTAGTTTGGTCAGGGGGTGTTTGTTTAGAGTGTTTCGGGGTTTGTTGGGCTATGTGTTTATGTTGCCTCTGATTGAAGGTCCTATGTATAGGGGTGTTTTTGTTATGGGATTGGTGGGTAGTTGTCTCCTGTTTAGTGTCTGTGCACCTGACAGGACTGTTAGTGTCGTTCATTGTTTTGTATACGTGATTTGTTTGTTTTTTCCTTCTTTTGAGTAATAAAGAAGATGAGTATACACGTTCCCGCTGCACCTTGGTCCAATCTTTACGACGCCCGTTACAATCATAACCGCCATCGATAAGAGACAATACTGTGCAGATCTATTCATAGACCTGGCCAAGGCTTTCGACTCTGTCAATCACAACATTCTTATCGGCAGACTCAATAGCCTTGGTTTCTCAAATGACTGCCTCGCCTGGTTTACCAACTACTTCTCTGATAGAGTTCAGTGTGTCAAATCGGAGGGCCTGTGGTCCAGACCTCTGGCAGTCTCTATGGGGGTGCCACAGGGTTCAATTATTGGGCCGACTCTTTTCTATGTATACATCAATGATGTCGCTCTTGCTGCTGGTGATTCTCTGATCCACCTCTACCCAGACGATACCATGCTGTATACTTCTGGCCCTTCTTTGGACACTCCTTCCATGGCCTCCAACTGCTCTTAAATGCAAGTAAAACTAAATGCATGCTCTTCAACCGATTGTTACCAGCACCTGCCCGCCCGTCTAGCATCACTACTCTGGACGGTTCTGACTTAGAATATGTGGACAACTACAACTACCTGGGTGTCTGGTTAGACTGTAAACTCTCCTTCCAGACTCACATTAAGCATCTCCAATCCAAAATTAAATCTAGAATTGGCTTCCTATTTCACAACAAAGCATCATACAACAAAACATCCCCTCGTAAAACTGACCATCCTACCGATCCTCGACTTTGGCGATGTCATTTACGAAATAGCCTCCAACACTCTACTCAGCAAATTGGATGCAGTCTATCACAGTGCCATCCGTTTTGTCACCAAAGCCCCATATATTACCCACCACTGCGACTTGTATGCTCTCATTGGCTGACCCTCGCTTAATAATCGTCGCCAAACCCACTGGCTCCAGGTCATCTACAAGTCTTTGCTAGGTAAAGCCCCGCCTTATCTCAGCTCACTGGTCACCATAGCAGCACCCACCAGTAGCACACGCTCCAGCAGGTATATTTCACTGGTCACCCCCAAAGCCAATTTCTCCTTTGGCCGCCTTTCCTTCCAGTTCTCTGCTGCCAATGACTGGAACGAATTACAAAAATCACTGAAGGTGGAGACTCATATCTCCCTCACTAACTTTAAGCACCAGCTGTCAGAGCAGCTCACAGATCACTACACATGTACATAGCCCATCTGTAAATAGCCCGTCCAACTACCTCATCCCCATACTGTTATTTTTTTTCTCCTTTGCACCCCAGTATCTCTACCTGCACATTCATCTTCTGCACATCTATCACTCCAGTGTGTAATTGCTACATTGTAATTATTTCGCCACTATGGCCTATTTATTGCCCTTATCTTACCTCATTTGTTCACACTGTATATAGACTTTTTTTCCTATTGTGTTATTTACTGTATGTTTGTTTATTCTATGTGTAACTCTGTGTTGTTGTTTGTGTCACACTGCTTTGCTTTATCTTGGCCAGGTCGCAGTTGTAAATGAGAACTTGTTCTCAAGTAGCCTACCTGCTTAAATAAAGGTGAAATAAAATAAAATAAATAAATAAATCCACAACAACCAGTCATTCCTCCTCCAGCACAAAGACCAGTCATTCCTCCTCCACCACAAAGACCAGTCATTCCTCATTAACCACAAAGACCAGTCATTCCTCCTCAACCACAAAGACCAGTCATTCCTCCTCCACCACAAAGACCAGTCATTCCTCCTCAACCACAAAGACCAGTCATTCCTCCTCCACCACAAAGACCAGTCATTCCTCCTCCACCACAAAGACCAGTCATTCCTCCTCCACCACAAAGACCAGTCATTCCTCCTCCACCACAAAGACCAGTCATTCCTCCTCAACCACAAAGACCAGTCATTCCTCCTCCACCACAAAGACCAGTCATTCCTCCTCCATCCACCACAAAGACCAGTCATTCCTCATTAACCACAAAGACCAGTCATTCCTCCTCAACCACAAAGACCAGTCATTCCTCCTCCACCACAAAGACCAGTCATTCCTCCTCCACCACAAAGACCCAGTCATTCCTGCCTCAACCACAAAGACCATGTCATTCCACCCCCCAAATGTTTTTAAATCCTGTCTTCAGACATACTTTTCCTAGAAATCTGGATATCCTTTTCTGCTAGGTTTCCCTCTCTATTTTTCCCCCACTGTCGGTCTGTCAGTCTGTCAGATGGAGTTGGTGTGAAGAAACCATCGCTCAGAGCGAAACTGCCAGCCTGGGGCCTTTCTCTCTGAGAGCAGAGACAGTGCCAAACAGTTTGCTTTGCAGGTCAGCCGTTTAGGCAGTGCGCCGATTGCTTTGAACTTGATGTCACATTTGAACTCGGCCTTGTAAGCCTCCCTGCCAGCTGTTTAATGCTCTGGTTACTTTCACATTGATGTGAAGATGGCAGCAGGTCCAATAAGCTAGGGGAAGATTCCCCTAAAGTAAATTGAATTAAATGTGCCTGAATTAGCTATATAATTACACGTGCCTATACAGAAATAAATAAAATAATTACAAATATTACATCAGAGAGCATGATTTGGCCACGGTGGATCATTAGCTTCTATATAAAATGTGCTGTGTTCCGAGCAATTTGTACAGCGTGCCCAGCAAATAGCTGATTGTCGAGTTTAAATGGTCAGTGAAAATAAAATCCTAAGAAAAACATAGTTTAAGAAAGCAAATGGCTACTGCTGAAAAGAGAACACAAAGAAAACACTCTACTCTGGCTCAACTCCCAATTAAGCGAACAGTAGCTTATTGGCACCAGCGGAGAACACTGGATCAGTACCACTGGGAAGTTTTGTTGGAGACAATAATGTCCTCCTCCTGTCACGTCCTGACCCTTGTAAGATGTCATTTTCTATAGTAGAGTAGGTCAGGGCGTGACAGGGGGTGTTTTGGGTGGTTTTCTATTTCTATGTTTAAGTTCTAGTTTTACTATTTCTATGTTGTTGTTTTTTTGGGTTGATCTCCAATTGGAGGCAGCTGGTCCTCGTTGCCTCTAATTGGAGATCATATTTAAGTAGTTTCTTCTTCTTTTTTTCCACCTGTGTTTGTGGGCAGTTGCATTCTGTTTTAGTCTCTGTACCTGACAGAACTGTAAGCTGATTGTTTCTGTTTGTTATTTTGCTTCAGTGTTATTTGAGTTAATAAATGTAATCATGAGCACTCAACACGCTGCGCATTGGTCCCCTCTATACGACGCCCGTTACACCTCCAGGTTAGATGGACGTCATATTGCACAATTTGTGTCTCCTCTTTTCATTGGCCTAGATGTAGACAAGGTCTTTTTTTACTGATCTGTTTACCAGTGTCATCAGAGGAGACTACTAATTTGTCATCTAAAAAATAAATATGTTGTTTATGTCTCCGGTCATATAAAGTATAATAGAATTGCAAATGTCATGAAATGTGTTTTATAAAGAGTCAAAAATGTTTCCCCTGCAAAGAAAGGAGAAGAAACGTCTCCGATTAGGTCTACTATGTCACTACGAGCACAGGCATGTGTTGTTCAGAACTGTCTGTTTTATAATGTTATCAACTGGGGAAGGTAGGGTTTCCAGCGAGGAGTGGACTTCCTTGGCCTTTTCACGTTCCATTGTAGATACTTAAACCGAGAGTGCGACTCCCCGTAGTATGTTGTGCCTCGTTTCCCTACGTCACGGAACAGTAGTTATAGCATGTTGTGCCTCGTTTCCCTACGTCACAGAACAGTAGTTATAGCATGTTGTGCCTCGTTTCCCTACATCACAGAACAGTAGTTATAGCATGTTGTGCCTCGTTTCCCTACGTCACAGAACAGTAGTTATAGTATGTTGTGCCTCGTTTCCCTACGTCACAGAACAGTAGTTATAGTATGTTGTGCCTCGTTTCCATACGTCACAGAACAGTAGTTATAGTATGTTGTGCCTCGTTTCCCTACGTCACAGAACAGTAGTTATAGTATGTTGTGCCTCGTTTCCCTACGTCACAGAACAGTAGTTATAGTATGTTGTGCCTCGTTTCCCTACGTCACGGAACAGTAGTTATAGCATGTTGTGCCTCGTTTCCCTACGTCACAGAACAGTAGTTATAGTATGTTGTGCCTCGTTTCCCTACGTCACAGAACAGTAGTTATAGTATGTTGTGCCTCGTTTCCCTACGTCACAGAACAGTAGTTATAAGTTATTACTACGACCAGTGACCACAGAATACTAGGACCAGTGACTACAGAATACTAGGACCAGTGACCACAGAATACTAGGACCAGTGACCACAGAATACTAGGACCAGTGACCACAGAATACTAGGACCAGTGACCACAGAATACTAGGACCAGTGACCACAGAATACTAGGACCAGTGAACACAGACACAGAATACTAGGACCAGTGACCACAGAATACTAGGACCAGTGACCACAGACACAGAATACTAGGACCAGTGACCACAGAATACTAGGACCAGTGACCACAGACACAGAATACTAGGACCAGTGACCACAGAATACTAGGACCAGTGACCACAGAATACTAGGACCAGTGACCACAGACACAGAATACTAGGACCAGTGACCACAGAATACTAGGACCAGTGACCACAGACACAGAATACTAGGACCAGTGACCACAGATTACTAGGACCAGTGACCACAGAATACTAGGACCAGTGACCACAGAATACTAGGACCAGTGACCACAGAATACTAGGACCAGTGACCACAGAATACTAGGACCAGTGACCACAGAATACTAGGACCAGTGACCAGACACAGAATACTAGGACCAGTGACCACAGACACCGAATACTAGGACCAGTGACCACAGAATACTAGGACCAGTGACCACAGAATACTTACAATTGTTACATTTTCACACCATTTTGCAGACACTCTTATCCAGAGCGAATTATAGTTATAGTGCATTCAGTTTAAGATAGCTAGGTGAGACAACCACATATCACAGTCATAGTAAATGCAATTTTCCTCAATGAAGTACACTGCATGACCAAAAGTATGTGGACACCTGCTCGTTGAACATCTCATTCCAAGATCATGGGTATTAATATGGAGTTGGTGCCCCCCCTTTGCTGCTATAACAGCCTCCACTCTTCTGGGAAGGCTTTCCACTAGATGTTGGAACATTTCTGCAGGGACTTAGTGAGACCTCATTAGTGAGGTCGGGCACTGATGTTGGGCGATTAGGCCTGGCTCGCAGTCTGCATTCCAATTCATCCCAAAGGTGTTCGATGGGGTTGAGGTCAGGTCTCTTTGCAGGCCAGTTAAGTTCTTCCACATTGGGGGCAGGCAGTGTTCTCCTGGCATCCGCCAAACCCAGATTTGTTTGTCAGATTGCCAGATGGTGAAGCGTGATTCATCACTCCAGAGAATGTGTTTCCACAGCTCCATAGTCGAATGGCGGAGCACTTTACACCACTCCAGCCGACGCTTGGCATTGCGCACAGTGATCTTAGGCTTGTGTGCGGATGCTCGGCCATGGAAACCCATTTCATGAAGCTCCCGACGAAGAGTTCTTGTGCTGATGTTGCTTCCAGAGGCAGTTTGGAACTCGGTAGTGAGTGTTGCAACTGAGGACAGATGATTTTTACGCACTACGCACTTCAGCACTCGGTGGTCCCGTTCTGTGAGCTTGTGTGGCTTACCACTTTGCGGCTGAGCCGTTGTTGCTCCTAGACGTTTCCACTTCACAATAACAGCACTTACAGTTGACTGGGGGTAGCTCTAGCAGGGCAGAAATTGGACGAACTGACTTGTTGGAAAGGTGGCATCCTATGACGGTGGGCACGTTGAGCCATTTTACTGCCAATGTTTGTCTATGGAGATTGCATGGCTGTGGGCTCAATTTATACACCTGACAGCAACGGGCATGGCTAAAATAACCGAATCCACTAAGTTGAAGGGATGTCCACATACTGCTATATTTGTAGTGTATGAAGGGATGTCCACATACTGCTGTATATATAGTGTATGAAGGGGTGTCCACATACTGCTGTATATATAGTGTAGCTATCAACAAAGTCAGATCTGGGGTGGGGGGGGTCCAAGGTGGGGGGAGGGGGGGTCGAGATGGGGGGGGGGGGATTATTTAAGATACTCTTTGAAGAGATAGGCTTTTTTTTTTAACAGTTTCTTTTGACTCAACCTTGTAATTGAATGTGTGTATATATGACTTATTCAATAGATAGACACCAAGCGTTGGCCTTTTGACCACCCATCACCCTGTGTTGTTTTCCCAGTAGTGACTGACACTGACCTCTGCCGTTTGACGCCTCTTAAACATACACGTGTATTTACACGTTGTCCTGGAGAAGAATACACAACATACATTCCAACCAGGTTTGACTCATCCTCTTTTCGCTTCCTTCATCCTTTAATTTCTCACATCGATGGGTTTCTATATCAGAAGGTGCTCCTCTGACACCCGGTCTGAGCCTGCGGAACAAATGGCACACTATCCCATCGATAGAGCACTACTTTTTGACCAGGGTCAATAGGGTTCTGTTCAAAAGGTGTGCACTATATAGGGATTAGGGTGCCATTTGGGACGCAAGATGAGTTGGGACCGATAAAACACCCAAATATTCTATATTCTGGTAAACATGGGAACGCCCTCCGCAGCGTGGCATCCTGCCCTGCCTCCTGGGTAATTATGGTATTAACTCAGCCGTGAAGGGCAAGGTCGAAGGGCTGAGTCGGACGAGGTCAGGGGCGGGGAGCGGAGAAGAGAGGAGTAGAAGAGGAGGTGAGGAGAGTAGAGGAGGAGAAGAGGAGAAGGAGAAGAGGAGTAGCGGAGGAGGAGAGGAGAAGAGAGGATGAGAAGGAGAAGAGGAGAAAGGAGAAGAGAGGAGAGTAGAGTAGTAGGAGTGGAGTGGAGAGGAGAGGAGAGGAGAGGGTGAGGGTGAGGAGCAGAGGAGGATAAGGTGGACTTGGAAGTAGAAGGTGCCTGTGACGGGCACCATCCCATAAACCCTTGCTGTCAAAGTGGAGGCCAGAGGAGGTAGAGGAGATCTCTTGTCTTCAATAATGGAGATTGTGATGAGGTATATGGGGTGTTGAAGACGTGTGGTAAACAGTGTGGCCTTGGTGGTGCTACAGGAGGAAAAGTATTAAGCTTTTTTAATGTGTATTTTACCAGGTTGTCCTGAGAAAAAAGACCTCTACAGCATCTCTAAATGTTGAAATTAACATGATTCCTAAAATAATATTGTTATCTATTTTATAATGTTTTCACTAGTTTAGTTTGCATGGCTCCCCAGTCAAAACATTTTCTCTCTCTCTCTCTCTCTCTCTCTCTCTCTCTCTCTCTCTCTCTCTCTCTCTCTCTCTCTCTCTCTCACACACACACAAACAGCTGGAGGGATGGTGTGAAAGGGAGGGAAAAATTAACTAATTTCATTCATCTCATTGTCATCCCTTTTCAAGCGGCCGCTAATAAGTACAAATTAATATGATTAATCAAATTGACTACATAAACTCATTCCAGGTTTTCAAAGGCGAGTGGGTGTGTTGAGGTGATAGGGAGGTTGAAGAAGTTTCAAGCCTTGAGACAATTGAGACATGGATTGTGTATGTGTGTCATTCAGAGGGTGAATGGAGAAGACAAACGATTTACATGCCTTTGAACGGAGTGTGGTAGTAGGTGCCAGGTGCACTGCTTTGTGTCAAGAACTACAACGCTGCTGGGTTTCTTTCCGCTCAACAGTTTCATGTGTGTATCAAGAATGGTCTACCACCCAAAGGGCATCCAGCCAATTTGACACAACTGTGGGAAGCATTGGAGTCAACATGGGGCCAGCATCCCTGTGGAATGATTTCAACACCTTGTAGAGTCCATTCTCCGACACATTTAAAAAAAATTTGATTTACCTTTATTTAACTAGGCAAGTCAGTTAAGAATAAATTCTTATTTTCAATGACGGCCTAGGAACAGTGGGTTAACTGCCTTGTTCATGGGCAGAACAACAGTTTTTTACCTTGTCGGTTCGGGGGATTCAATCTTGCAACCTTTCGGTTAGTAGTCCAAGGCTCTAACCACTAGGCTACCTGCCGCTCCCAGGTAGCCTAGTGGTGGGAGGCTGTTCTGCGGGCCAAAGGGGGGGGGGGGGGGGGGGGGTGCAACTCAATATTAGGAAGGTGTTCTTAATGTTTTGTACACTCAGTGTGTATATAGATATGGAGTTATTGCTAGGGCTAGGGTTAGACTGGAGAAGAAAGACAATAACATAATATGCCTGAGATCCAACATCATGAATGAAAGAGGAAAAGTGGAGAGAGTGAGAAACCAGTGGGGGTTTAGGAATGTCTGCCATTCGATCATCACTTTGTCTGTTTTCTCGATTTGTAGATTCTAGATCTATTTGTAGATTCTAGATCTATTTGTAGATTCTAGATCTATTAGTAGATTCTAGATCTATTTCTATTTCTAGAGCCTACTTACTCAACTCTGTCTTGTACCTCCATCTTTCCGTCCTTCCATGTGTTCTCCCTCGGCCTTCCTTGCGAATCCCACTTGCTACAGTATTTTGTGACTGTCTCTCAACATCACAGTGATATGTTACTACATGTATTTTAGCATATTTGCATGGAGCTAGTTCTAGGATATCCTCAGTTTTGTCGCTGTAAAATGAATGAACCAATCCATTATTTTAGCTTGCTTTGGTCTGAAGTTTTTGTGTAACTAAAGGTTGACTAAAGGTCCTTCATCAACATTAGTGTGATATTTCTGACAAGGCAAATTCAATTTGGAACTTTCAATATGAATAGGTCACACCAATAGGTCATTGGCTCATTTCTTACAAGAACAACCAGACTATAAACAGTATTGTACACGTAGGCTAGTGCTAAACATAGTTTCAAGCATGGCAATGCCTCTGGCTATTCTTATGCTTTCAGATTTTATATTTGGCTCATTTATTCTGATCAATGCTGTGATCGATAATGTGAGCAACATAGGGGTCAAAGTTGAAACACATGGGACTGCTCCAGCCCCTCAGCCTTCTGCTTTAATAAACCCAGTTCATGCTTACCGAGATATATTCCCTACTATATTCACACAGCTGCACCTCACTGAGATCTCTCACCTGCAAATAACGATGAATATGTATAAAATACAGGTTAAAATAACAAAGTAGAAGACTACTGGTGAGTAGAGGACTACTGGTGAGTAGAGGACTACTGGTGAGTAGTGGACTACTGGTGAGTAGTGGACTACTGGTGAGTAGAGGACTACTGGTGAGTAGTGGACTACTGGTGAGTAGAGGACTACTGGTGAGTAGAGGACTACCGGTGAGTAGTGGACTACCGGTGAGTAGAGGACTACCGGTGAGTAGAGGACTACCGGTGAGTAGAGGACTACCGGTGAGTAGTGGACTACCGGTGAGTAGAGGACTACCGGTGAGTAGTGGACTACCGGTGAGTAGTGGACTACTGGTCACCAGGGCCCTTAATTAAGTATTATAAGCGAGATTGAATTGGAGCGGAGCTGGGAGAGATGCTGTATAATGAAGTCAGCAAGTAGAGTCAGGAATTAGTGACCACCACTAGATAGATACGAGGACCAGTGACCACCACTAGATAGATACGAGGACCAGTGACCATCAGTAGATAGAGAGGAGGACCAGTGACCATCAGTAGATAGAGGGGAGGACCAGTGACCACCACTAGATAGATACGAGGACCAGTGACCATCAGTAGATAGAGAGGAGGACCAGTGACCACCACTAGATAGAGGGGAGGACCAGTGACCACCACTAGATAGAGGGGAGAACCAGTGACCACCAATTGATAGAGGGGAGGACCAGTGACCACCACTAGATAGAGGGGAGGACCAGTGACCACCACTAGATAGAGGGGAGGACCAGTGATCACCACTAGATAGAGGGGAGGACCAGTGATCACCACTAGATAGAGGGGAGGACCAGTGACCATCAGTAGATAGAGAGGAGTGTCAGTGACCACCACTAGATAGAGGGGAGGACCAGTGACCACCACTAGATAGAGGGGAGGACCAATGACCACCACTAGATAGAGGGGAGGACCAGTGACCACCACTAGATAAAGGGGAGGACCAGTGACCACCACTAGATAGAGGGTAGGACCAGTGACCACTAGTCTATAAAAGGGAGGACCAGTGACCACCACTAGAGAGAGGGTAAGACCAGTGACCACCACTAGATAAAGGGGAGGACCAGTGACCACCACTAGAAATACGGGAGGACCAGTGACCACCACTAGATAGTGGGGAGGACCAGTGACCACCACTAGATAGAGGGGAGGACCAGTGACCACCACTAGATAAAGGGGAGGACCAGTGACCACCACTAGATAGAGGGGAGGACCAGTGACCACCACTAGATAAAGGGGAGGACCAGTGACCACCACTAGATAGAGGGGAGGACTGGTGACCACCACTAGATAAAGGGGAGGACCAGTGACCACCACTAGATAGAGGGGAGGACTGGTGACCACCACTAGATAAAGGGGAGGACCGGTGACCACCACTAGATAAAGGGGAGGACCAGTGACCACCACTAGATAGAGGGGAGGACCAGTGACCACCACTAGATAAAGGGGAGGACTGGTGACCACCACTAGATAGAGGGGAGGACTAGACCAGTGACCACCACT